>NW_026606156.1:600000-757500 GCF_029834395.1 Sorex fumeus
TGATATAAATTAGATCCATTTAAAATGCCACGAGATCAATTGAGATACCCTCTGTGGGAGAGAGGACGGCTCGCCCCGGGGCCCGGGTGGGGCTGGAGATCGGGGGAGCGAGCTCTTTTCCCGTGGTGACTCTCCAGCCCAGGGCGGGGTGGGCAGGCACTGGCCGCTTCTTTGGGAGCGGGGAGGGTGGCGGGAGCCCCCGCGGCAGCCCTGCACCCAGGGAGTCTCTCAAGGGGCTCCTGTGGGCTGGCTGGGACCTGGGCGGCCTGAAGGCAGCGGCTGGGTCCGTCTGCGTGGCTGGCTTTACTGTCCCTCTCTCCTGAAAGGTGTTCCTGCCGACAGGACATAGGTGCTGGGAGCTGGGGAGCTTCTGGGTGATTCTTCACCCACCCTGAGCACTCAGGGGATGAGCAAGGCCCCAGGGGGTGGGGGAGGAGGCTGACGGCCAGAGGGAATTGGGCAGGGCCAGCCCTTACCCCGTGATGCTCCTTTGGGGTGCACGGGGGGTCTGGCGTGGCTGAGCCGGCTCCCTGGGATTCTCTGCGTCTGTGTCTCACTGAGCACAGAGCCAGGAGTAGCTTTGGCACTGCCAGCTGGGACCCAAACTTCCCCACCCAAAAAAAATCCCAAAGAGGAAGTTTCTCATGGTCAGACCCCCGTGGAAGGGGTCCCGCACCCACGACGTGAGCATCACAATCTGCGGGCAGCCCCCAGGGGCCAGGAAAGGGCAGCGCCAGCCCAGATTCACACCCAGCACCCGGCAGGCCCTACACACCCACCGGTGTGGCCCAGGGGTTCCACGCAGCAGCCGACCCAGCACTGAGCCTCAGCCACGCCAGACCCCCGTGCACCCCGAAGAAGCATCACGGGGGTAAGGGCTGGCCCTGCCCGATTCCCCCTGGCCGTCAGCCTCCCTCCCCTAGCCCCCCTTGCTCATCCCCTGAGCTTCTTTCCTGCCCATGAGCGCCCCCTGCTGTAAGGAGGGAGACAGTGGTCGTGGGGCAGCCCACCTGCCCACATCTGCATCCAGGACGGTCCAGGCGGGACCCCCAATGCTGTGGTCTCTGCCCTGTCCTGCTGTGAGAGGGCACAGGCCGTCACCGCACACACCAGGGCTGCCCTAAAACTGACGGGAATGTTGGCGATGCTTCTTGGGGTGCCCTGAAACTCCCACTCGGGGGGAGTCCCAGGGGTGTCACCCTCCCAGGAGCCTCGAGGCAGCAGTCGGCAGTGCTTAGTGGCTGCAGAGTCTCCACGGATCTTCCTGGGCTCAGGCCCCCGGAGGCAGCTGTCCCCGCGGTCAGTGTGGCCATGCCCCCCCGCTCCCCCACCGAGAGAATCCATGGTGGCCTCTCACCTGGCCCCCACGCGCGGAGACCAGCGACCAGTGTTGCCGTTTATCACGAGCCTGGGCTCGCCCTGCTCCCAGAAGCCCCTGTGGGGAGACGCTGTCCGTGGGCCCGTCTCCTGGGAAGGGGTGGGTGTGCATGTATGTGTCAGTATGTCCCAAGTCATGCATGTGTCTGTCACATAGCCATGCATGTAGCTGTCGTGCACACGTGTATGTTCACACGCCTGCATCTCTGTATCACATATCTACGTATTATGTATGTATCCATCCCTAGTCACCCAGGTCTTGTGGATCTGTGTCACCTGATGGTGTTTTATTTTATTTTATTATTATTTTGAGGGCTGGAGCGATAGCACAGCTATAGGGCATTTACCTTGCGCGCAACTGGCCCAGCTGAGCCGGGTTCGATTCCTCCACCCCTCTCGGAGAGCCCGGCAAGCTACTGGGAGTATCTCACCCACACGGCAGAGCCTGGCAAGCTACCCGTGATGTATTCTATATGCCAAACACAGTAACAACAAGTCTCAAAATGGAGATGTTACTGGGCCTGCTCGAGCAAATCGATGAACAATGGGAGGACAGACAGGACAGGACATTATTATTTTTATTGAATCACCGTGATCTATAGGTACAAAGCTTTCATGTTTGAGTTTCTGTTATGCAGTGATCCAACACCCATCCCTCCACCAGTGCACATTCTCCACCACCAAAGTCCCCAGTATACACCCCCTCTCCCACCCTCCCCCTGCCTCCATGGGAGACAATTTCCCTCATACTCTCTTCCCCAACCCGTGGGACTAGTCAATGTGGATAACTGGGAGAGGGTGCGCGAGTGGGAAAAAAGAGAGACAGAAGAGTGGGAGCAAGACAAGACTCCGATCAAGCTCTAAATTTATTTCTCCCAAGCTAGCTTTTTATAATTGATTACATGAGGAAGTGGGCAAACTGGGGAATTCACAAAGCATGCAGATTTTCAGTGAATCAAGGTATGAGCCCTAACGGCTCATGGCGGTTATCTCGGGCATAGCTCAGAAACTCACACAATGCATTTTAACATTTTTCCAAGCAGGAATTAGTTCCTAAATTGCAGGTCAGGCTGTACGGACCTTTTTGGCTCCCGGCACTCTCTCTCTGCTTTTGCAATACAGATGCTGAGAGGCCATCACGTTGGTCCTTTATCTG
This sequence comes from Sorex fumeus, assembly GCF_029834395.1. Lineage (NCBI taxonomy): Eukaryota > Metazoa > Chordata > Mammalia > Eulipotyphla > Soricidae > Sorex > Sorex fumeus. The sequence continues at coordinate 602,534 of NW_026606156.1, forward strand.
CTTTCAGCACACACCTCCCATCCCGCACGATCCCTCCAACCATCATTGGCTTAGTGACCCCTTCTCCATCCCAGCTCATGATACAGGCTTCCAACTACGGGGCAATCTTCCTGGTCCTTGTGTCTACTGTCCTTGGGTGTCAGTCTCATTTTATACTCCTCAGATGAGTGCAGTCCTTCTATGTCTGTCCCTCTCTTTCTGACTCATTTCACTTAGCATGATACTCTCCATGTCCATCCACTTATAAGCAAATTTCATGACTTCATCTCTCCTAACAGCTACATAGTATTCCACTGTGTAGATCCACCAAAGTTTCTTTAACCAGTTGTCTGTTATCGGGCACGCCTGACGGTGTTTGGAAGGGGAGACCCCCACTCTCTGTGTGTGCCCCGTAGGTGACCTATGTGTGCACTGAGTCCCCCATTCCATAGGCAGGCATGGCATCCAGGAAGTGACTTTCTGTCCCGTCTGCATTTCACACCTACTGACTGACAGACGACCTACCACCCCCCCCCCCCCCCCCCGCCTGCCCCGCCCGCCCCAAATATCCCAACAAAACCAGACAAAACGGAGCACGGAAGTTGGTTCACAGGCAGGGGTCACTGTGTGTGTCCTGAGTATCCCATGTGTGCCCTGTGAGCACCCCGAGTTTGCCTCAATGTGCCCGTGTACTGCCCCATCACCCCTCCCTTCCTGCTACCGTCCCGGCTGCCCCTTGGAGCGGCTTCTCCAGCTCTGACCTTGACTTTCAGTGTTGGGGCAGCCGAGGGGATGCTTAGGCAGTCCCGCGGGTGGCACAGCGGGGCACTCCGAGGCCACCTGGCTGTGCAGATGACCCCCCACTGCCCTGCCATCCAGCCTAAGCTCTGTCCTTGCTGAACGCATGGCGGCCCTAGGCCACTAGATGGCGCCAAAGGTCCACGGACCAGCGTCTCGGGCGGTCACTGCGCCTGGCCAGGCTGAAGAGTCCTTCTTGCAGTGGGCAGCAGGGGCCGCGATCATAAATCCCACACGCGGTAACAGGCTCGTAATGCACCCGAGTGACTGCATGGTGTATTTTTTTTCTCCCTGAGAAATAAAATTTCTCTTTCAATGGAGAAGGATGTTCCTTAGCATCTAACATGTGTTCATGTTCAATCTCTTTCCCGGGGACCTGGCCAGCTCAGCCTTCACGGGCGCTGACCAGGGCATCTGGCCGTGGGCAGCGGCAGGCGGGCGGATGGGTGGCTGCTCCTTCCAGTCACAGTCTGAGGGCTCTTTCCCCGCCGAGAAAGGAGCTGTGATTTCTCTTCCATCTGCGGGAGGTGGAGCTGGGTGCCGAGAAGCGCCTGTCCTGGAGCGAAGGGGACCGGGTGTCCCTGCGGGTGGACACGCTCCCCGCGCGGCCTCCGTTCTCCTTCCCGAAACCTCCACGCGCCTCGGGGAAGATATTGCAGGTCGTGGGAGCGGAGTGCCTCTTGGCACCGTCCCTGCTGGCCGTCCCCGGCCGGCCGCCCTGTCGGCTGCAGCCTCTGCTCCCAATTCTCCCACGGGCGTGCTCTGCTGCTCACCTGGAACACCTGGCACCTGGAGCCGCCGCTTGGCTCTCAGCTCGGTGCTCCGGTTTCCCCTTAGCACCAACGCCCGGGACCCCCCCCCCCCCCCCCCCCCCCAGGCTGCCTCTCTGCCCCTCGGCCCCAGCTCCGTGCCACCCCCGCGTCATGCATCTGGGGAGGCTGCACAGGGTGACAGAGCTAAGCTGATGGTTCGTGGGTGCCAAGGCCAGCCCACGCGGCCACTTAGAGCTGGGGACGCCCGGACTCCAGGCCCAGCCGCGCTCTTGCAGCCCGCAGGATGCCTGGCCGCCTCCCCGGCAGCTGGCGAGAGTTCCAGGTGTGCCACATCACACGGCCTGGCCACTCAGCAGTGTGCACTGGGGCTGCTCGCCCAACTTGGCTACCTTAACTCATGCTGCAGTGTGAATGCCCGCCTGCCTTCCTTCCCTCCCTCCCTCCCTTCCTTCCTTCCTTCCTTCCTTCCTTCCTTCCTTCCTTCCATCCTTCCTTCCTTTCCTCCCTTTCTTTCTTCCTTCTTCCCTCCCTCCCTCTCTTTCTTTCTTTCTTTCTTCTTTTTCTTTTTCTCCTTCTTTCCTTCCATCCTTCCATCCTTCCTTCCTTTCTTCCTTCTTCCCTCCCTTCTTTCTTTCTTTCTTTCTTTCTTTCTTTCTTTCTTTCTTTTTCTCCTTCCTTCCTTCCTTCCTTCCTTCCTTCCTTCCTTCCTTCCTTCCTTCCTTCCTTTCCTCCCTTTCTTCCTTCCTTCCTTCTTCCCTCCCTCCTTCCCTCCCCTCCCCTTCCCTCCCCTTCTCTTCCCTTCCCTTCCCTCCCTCCCCGCTCCCCCCTCCTCCCTCATCTGATGGTGCTCAGGAGCCATCCTGGTTTGTCCTCAGGAGTAACCCTTACTGGTGCTTGTGGTACCCAATGTTGGTGCCGGGGAGTTGAACTGACCCGGGGTCTCCTGCGTGGAGCGAGTTCCTTACCCCCTGCACCATCTCTGCAGCCCCTCAGGAATCTCTTCCAACTGCTTCCAACTCCTCCTCCCCATCTGCTCATTGTTACTCTGGGCCCTTCACAGCACCGGCCACAGGAGGGCCGCTACTCCCTGCTTATGATGTGTCTTCCGGTCCATTGTGGTGTGCTCTGGGTGCAGACCGATACTCATGTGTGGCGGGGGACATGGGCAAAGCCACCCACCTCACCCCCGGCGGCATTCCACTTGATGCTGAGTCATGGTTTCTTCTGCCACTGTCCCGGGCGGGTTCTGCCCAGCCTCTGGGCTCTCTCTGGCCCTGGGTGGGTGCTCTCTGGCCGGAGGAGTCTGTGCGGCCCGCGGCTGGCTGCCGGGGCCAATGACTGCCACTTTGCAAAGAAACAGAGAAGTGCCCCAGAGAGGGTGTAGGCTCAGGGCCTAGCCAGGTCATGGCCCACCCAGTACCCAGAGAGGGTGCAGGATCAGGGCCTAGCTGGCACACAGCCCACCCAGCACCCAGAGATACTGCAGGCTTCAGGCCCTGGCCTGGCACAGGACCTCTGAGCACCACCTGGGGCCACTCCTGAGCACAGAGCCAGGAGTCCCCCTCCGCGCCTCTCTCCCCCAGGACAACTCAGGGAGACCCTCAGTCGCATGGGGCTGGGTTGGGGTCATGCGAGGGGTGGTGAGGTCACGCGCGGTGAGGTCTCCTTTCCCAGGGATCGGTGGTGGGGGGGCGGCCCACGCCCCGCTGCCCCCGCGCTATGCCGGCAGGACAGCAGGACAGCAGGGCCAGCGGGGCCGGGACCGAGATGGGGACAAGTCGCGCCCCAGACCGGTGCGAACCCGAACCCGGGCCGGGAGGAAACGGGGTGGGAGTGGGCGGGGCCTTGGTGGGCGGGGCCTGTAGAGCGTCCACCAATCGCTGCGAGCTGTGCCCCGGGTGGGCGGGACTCCCGCAGCAGCTCTGCGTGCTGATTGGCCGCAGGAGACGCTCGTCTCCGGGCGCAGAGGGCGAAGGTGTGGCCCGTGCGGCCGGTGGTCACCTGTCAGCCCGACACACGCCCCAGGTCCCCCCTGCTGGGACGCAGATGGCTGCAGGGCCCCTGTGGAACCGCGATTCTGATGCCTGGTTTCTCCCCGTCCGTTGCCTAGCCGTGGTCGCTGGACACTGACCGTTTCCGCGCCTGGTGCGTGACCCCTGCGAGCTGCCCTGGCCCCTTAGGTCACTCCTGGCCCCGCGAGCTGCCCTGTCTGTCCCCTTAGCTCACTCCCAGCCCTAAAGCCGAGTCCCAATGCTGCGCGTTCCCGCGCCGGTCAGCCTACAGCCCAGATCTATGCGGGGTGATAGTGTTGCCCCCCCCCCCCCCCAATCCTGGTCCCGTCTCCAAACTCCAGAACCCGAGTTCTCCGGGTTAGGCTGTCAGCTCTCTTGCTTGGGAACAGCACGGCCTTCTCAATCCCACTTTCTGCATACCCCTGTACGCCCTTCCTCAGCACGAGCGTGTATGATGGGCTACATGCAGGGTAGACGCTGCTGGTGGTGGTGGTGGTGGTGTGTGTGTGTGTGTGTGTGTGTGTGTGTGTGTGTGTGTGGCAGGGGGGAGTGGTGTTGTGCTCAGTTATTCCCAGGGCATACAAGAGGGTCTTGGAAATAGCTGTCGCCCAATATGGCATCATTTAGTAAGGGAAAACAGAATTAAAGCCGTGGGGTTGGGCACTGGGGCCACATTCTGAGATGCTCAGGGACCATTCCTGGCTCTGTGCTCAGGACTGACCGCTGCCGGTGCCCAGGGGACCCTATGCAGTTCTGGGGGTCTGAACCAAGGGAGGCTGCATGCTGGTAAAGGCCTTCTTCCTGCATGGTCTCTGGCATCATCCTTGGGGGAGGGAGGGACACTCCAAGGATTCGAGTGTTGTGTGGGGGGGTGCCTGGCTGTAGGCTGATGATTGAGTTTTGTTTGGTTGTTATTTATTTATTTATTTATTGCTTTTTGGGTCACACCCGGCAATGCTCAGGGGTTACTCCTGGCGCTGCACTCAGGAATTACCCCTGGCAGTGCTCAGGGGACCCTATGGGATGCTGGGAATCGAACCCGGGTTGGCCGCGTGCAGGGCAAATGCCTTATCCGCTGTGCTATATCACTCCAGCCCCTGGTTGTTTTTTGAATTGGCTCTTCCTGGCTCTGTGTTCGGGGATCCCTCTCTGCAGGGCTGGGGGGTGTTTGTATTTCCGGGGACCAGAGCCAAGGTCAGCTGCATGCAGGCAAGCGCCTTGACTCCTCCTAGCCCTCTTGGCCCCTGCTGATGGGTTTCTGATCCGAGTGTCTGAGTTAGCCGCTGCTTTCAGAGGCCTCCGTGCTCGCGAGGGCGTTCAAACAAGACAGCCTCTTTATCTCCAGTGAGACTCTGGCCTCATTCTCAGCGGATCTGATCAGCCGGAAAGCCAAATGTGCTGTTAATTTGGGGATCCATTATATGTGACATTTTTGGTCTTGCTCAAAGGTGAGGGGCCAGTGGGAGAATTGGAGGGCGACCAGCCTTTGCGTCTTTATTCCCATTGAGAAATTAGCCGCCCCGGGGGCAGCCGGGGTGCTCACCCGGAGCTCAGGTCTCGGCCTTACACTTCCAGGAGGGGCTGGCTCTCTGCCGTGTCCTTTAAGACAGCAGCCTGCAGAGACAGAGGGCAGGCGTGACTCCCACCCACCAAATCCCCGAGCAGTCCCCCGACCTCCTGGTCAGGCTGGGAGGCTCTTCAGCACCTCTCCGAAATGAACTCTTCCAGACGGGGCCTTGGACACCACCTGGAAAGGGAATTTTGCAGTTAAAAGGCTTGAAGGGATACGTGACAAGATGGCTCTTTTTTTTTTCTTTTTGAGTCACACCCAGCGATGCACAGGGGTTACCCCTGGCTCATGCACTCAGGAATTACTCCTGGTGGTGCTTGGGGGACCATATGGGATGCTGGGAATCGAACCCGGGTCAGGCTGCGTGCAAGGCAAACGCCCCACCCGCTGTGCTATGGCTCCAGCCCCCGGCTCTTTCTTTTTGTTCCTCTCTTTTTCTTTTTAAAATACCAGATCACCGAGAGCAGCCTGCTCAGTGAGGAGCTTGTGAAAATACCAGATCACTTTTTAAATACCAGATCTGGGAGAGCAGCAGGGAGGAGTCAGCCCAGGAGGGCGGCTGTGGAAGGGGCGGAGCCTTGGGGCGGGAGCAGAGGGGCAGGGGTTAAAGTGCTGCCCCCGCCCTCTCTCCCCAATCCCCGGGAGCACTGATGAGTGCTCCTGGACTCCTCCAAGCATGCCGGGCCCCTGAGCACCTCTGGGTGCTCCATGGAAATGTTCTTTTGGGGGTGGTTCCTCCTGGGTGGTGCTCAGGAAGTCTGGGGACTCTCCGGGCGATTCTCGGCCAGCTGGGCGGGAGGCTCAGAGCAGGGCCCAGGGGGAGTGGACTCAGGTCCTTCGGGACCTCGGTGCTGGGCACACCCAGCGGTGCTCAGAGGTTCCTGTGCTGCCAGGTACTAAGCCCGGTGTGCCCTGAGCCCCCTAACCACTGTCCTGTGCCACCTCCTGGTCCTGGAAGTCATTCTGAACCCGGCCTTGGTGGTCCTGAGCCCTTGATGACCACAGACAGACCGTGGGGGGGCCTTGAGGGAACAGCTGAGAGCGCCCAGGGGGGCTGTGCGTGACAAAAGCGCCAGATAGCGTAGAGCAGCTTCACGGGAAACGACGACTGCCACTAACAGTGGCAGGGGCGGGAGCTGGCGGTGTTTGGGGAGACAGACGCTCTCTTGCTCTTCCCGGACGCTGCGAGGGGAGGTGAAAGGCGGGAGACAGAGCTGGGGGCAGAGGGCGGGTCTGCCGAGAGGCTGTGGCAGAGGAAGAGCAAACGTCTCTCCACATGCACACAGACACGTGCACGTATGACCTACACACATGCACACAAATACACCCCACTCACATGCACACACATGCACACATGGACCCCGCTCACATGGACACACATGTTCACGCACATATGAAACACTCAAATGCACACACGTGTGCACACACTGTGCACGTTCATGGACCACAGCATAAATACGCACCACTTACAGCACAGCACAGACATACATGCAGCATGCATGCACATATATGTACCACATACCATATGGCAAATTCATACACATGCAACATATCGAGACCACCCACAGTATCCTATGCACACATGCACACACATGCACGTAAAATGCACCCAGTACAGTGCGTCCCCACAGGTACAGGCACCCCATACAGTGTGCCCCAAACACATGCGTATGTGGACCCCATGCACGCACCCTCTCCGACACACGCACGCACCCCACATGCACCCTCCCCCACACGGCACACAGCCAGCAGTAGGAGCAGTGGACGCACAATAACAGTTCTCGGGTGATTCCTCCTTTTTTTTTTTGCTTTTTGGGGTCACACCTAGCAATGCTCAGGGGTTCCTCCTGACTTTGCACTCAGGAATTACTCCTGGCGGTGCCCTGTGGGGGACCATGTGAGATGCTGGGGCGTGCAAGGCAAACGCCCCACCTGCTGTGCTAACCTCCCTTTGCCTGGAGCGACTCTGAGAATCGTTGCTGTGGGCTGGCGGCGTGGCTCAGGGCAGACCACTGCATGCACAGGCCCTGGGCTCCATCCCATAGCCACCCAGTGACTAAGGAGAGAGAATGCCTTGGGCGGCTCATTGCCGTGGCCTTAGGCCTTGTCCCACCCTCCGCTGCGCTGCGTCTCACAGAGCTCAGTGTTCTCTGGGGCCTCTGATGCAGTGAGGGCTTACACGATGCAGATTTGGGGCAGTGACCCACAGGGCATGGTGACGCGAGGTTCCCCCCATCCCCTTGCTGCAGACCCGTTTCTAAGCATTGGGTCACTGAGACACAGGTTCATAAAATAGCCTGGGCATTCTCACCAGTACCATAGCAGTGCGGGTCCTGTCTTAGGGCAAACATTGAAACGGGGGTCACAGCCCCACGTGGAAATCCTTCTTTGTGCTTTAAAATTTCATGCTTTACTCCCAGAGAGGCAAAAATGTATAGTCGAAGTGACATCTGCACTTGTTTGTTCATTGCAGCACTCTTTACAATAGCCAGAACCTGGAAGAAACCTGAATGCCCAAGAACAGATGACTGGTTAAAGAAACTTTGGTACATCTACACGATGGAGTACTATGTAGCTGTTAGAAAAGATGAAGTCATGAAATTTACATACAAGTGGTACAACATGGAAAGTATCATGCTAAGCGAAATGAGTCAGAAAGAGAGGGATAGACATAGAAAGATTGCATTCATCTGGGGGATATAAAGTAACAAAGTATGAGATTAATACCCAAGAATAGCTGAGATCAGCACCAGGAGGATTACTCCATAACTTAGAGGCCAGCCGGGTATCCTAGAGGAAAGGGCAGTTCAGATAGAGAAGGGAGCACCAAATAAAGGATGTTTGGAGGATCCTCCAGGAGGGGAGATGCATGTCGAAAGTAGACTATGGACTGAACATGTTTGCCACTCAATGCCTCTTTTGCAGACCACAACACCCAAAAGGAGAGAGAGAACACAGGGGATTGCCCTGCCACAGAGACAGGGGGGATGGGGGGATGGGGGTGGGAGGGATATTATCCATGGTGGTGGAAAATGGGCACTGGTGGAGGGATGTGTATCTGATCATTGTATAATTGAAACCAAAGCACAAAAAATTGTAAATTTACAACTGTAAAAAAAAAATAAAATAAAATAAAGGGGAAAAAAATTTCATGCTTTACAATAAATTTATACAATGCTTTAAAATGAATTTCTCCAGATTTTTTTTTTGCGGGGGGGGGGAGGGTGGTGGTCACACCAGGCAATGCTCAGGGGTTACTCCTGGCACTGCACTCAGGACTTGCTTCTGACGGGCTCAGGGACCATATGGGATGCTGGAGATTGAATCCGGGTTGACTATGTGCAAGGCAAATGTCCAACCTGCTGTTCTATCATTCCGGCTCCAAATTTCTCTAGGATTTATATCAGAAAACGCTTTGTATACCTCTCGCTCTTACGTACCGGTACACTCAGGGTCGCATAAAATTTCTCAGTCAAAAGAAGGTTGCGAGAGGCAAAAACGAAGGAGACCCTGCATTCAGGTAGGAGAATACCAGCAACTCAAGAGCCCGCCTGCTCCACTTCCGACTCAGTGGACAGCACGCACGTTTTGTCAAAGTTCTCCCTCTGCTGCTTTGGTGAAGCCTGTGTGGAAGTGCCAGGGGGACAGTGACAGCTCGGCGATGCCCAGGACACGGCGGCCCGGAATCCGTTAATTCCACGTTTCTGGTGCCGACAGGCTCCGTTCCCTCGCCAGCTGCTGCCGCCCATCTGCACTGCTGGACCAAACGCTCAGAGTCGGACAGTCTTTTCCAGGAAATAGAGAAGGGGTCCCATGGACCCGAAGCCTGAACGAGTGATCCCTAGGTCGCCCCCGCCCCCCAGCTTTGGGACAATCCCAGGCGTCTCCTGGGGTAGCAGAGAGATTCCGCTTTGTTTGGATCCGGTGTTTGATTTCCTCTTATGGTCTTTGTTTGTTTGCTTTCTCGGGCCTCTCCTGGCTGTGCCCTAGGGCTTACTCCTGGCTCCGTGCTCAGGGGTCTGTACTGGGGGGAATCGGGGAAGTACAGGGAGCGCCGGGGATGGACTGAGCGTCCTTTGCTGTAAGCTCTCTCCGGCCCTGCTGGTATTCGATCGCTGCCATTCGGTCTCTGCCTGGTGCTGCTCTGGACTCCCTCCTGGCAGTGCTTGGGGGGCCCATGCGGTGCTGGGGATGAGGCCAGCACCCCCCATGGTGCTGTCTCTCTGGCTCTCACTCACTGGCCACGGACGAACACCATCCGGACAATTGCGTTCGGCAGGTGTGGTGGGCTCCAGCTCTGGGGTGTGACGGGACTTTTCTGGACACGGGCTGCCCTTTCTGTGAGCAGAAGCACTGCGGGTCCGGCGGGGAACCATCAGTGCCTGCGGCTGGCACGCCCCAAGGCCCTGTGGTTGGGTCCCCAGATCTACCTCCTGTGAGGCCAGCTGCCCGTTCTGGAGATGGTGGGGGGTTGTCTTGGAGAGGGCCCAAAGGGTGAGTTTCTGGCTCCTGGGTGCCCCCGATGGCGGACCCTGTGGGGGTGGGGGTGGGAGGTTGGGGTGGAAGGGGGTCCCTCCTTTCCTGGTTTGGAAACCGGCAGGGCCTGGAATCCCCAGATCACCCCCCAAGTGCATGTGCAAGCAGTTATATCCTTCCTTCCCTCTGGACACTCTGGTAGAGAGCGAGGGTCTGTCATGGACCGGGTCTGCCACGATGCCCCTGGTTGTGTCACAGACCCTTCTGTGTGCTATTTGTTTTTGCATGGGGAAATAATAGTAAAGACTGAATCAAGCTGGAACCGCTGCCTGGTGATGTCAGGACAGCTAAACACAGAAGCGCGCGGGGGAGATAATGACGCGACACTCAGGTGAGTGGCCAACTCCACGTAGCTTCTGAGCCGCGGCTGCCCCCCCATGTCCCGGCCAGCCGGCCCACGCTGCAGAGGGCCCACGGCTGGTGGAAGTACGTGAGGTTGTTTCTCTCCCTTTTCCTGACACGAGCGAGGACGCCTTGGTGGGTCTCCCCTGTTCGGAGGAGCTGGTTAGACAGAAACGTGGGTGGGAGGAGGCCAGTGCACGTGTGCTTGGGGAGACGCTGAGTCTCTGACGCGGTGCTGGGTGTAGCCTGGGCAGGTACCACCCTAACAGGCCTGTCCCCCCCACGCAAGGCCCATGGCTGGAGGACAGATAGTGGGGGCAGCGGGGGTGCAGGGGACAGGCCTGTGCTCATGGGATGACAGGGACTGGGGTTTGGGTGACCGTAGGGGGGAAGCTCAGCCCCCTGTAGCACTGAGTCCCAGAAGGAAACAGCTGCCTGTGCGTGGTGTGTGTGTGTATATGTGTGTGCGCGTGTGTACACATGTGTGAATATATGTGTGCATGCACGTGTGTCTATGCGCATGCATGCTTGTGTGAGCACATGTGTCTACACACGTGTATACACGTGTTTGTGCATGCGTGCATGCATTTGTATGCATGTAGGCACACTTGCACGTGTGTGTGTGTGTGTTAGATCCCCTGCTCCAAAGGTCCCCGTGAGGTTCCTGAGGGGCGATGATGGAAATGGGGTACCACCTGCCATTGGTCCTGCCATGATCCAAGAGAGGCCGTGCGGGAACTTCAGCCTTCATGACTTGGGATGCCTGAAGACAGTTGTTCTTTTTTCCTTCTTTTTTTAAGATTATAATGAATTTTTTATTTAATGAATCACAGACTTGCAAACTTGCATGATTACGTCTTGGTCATACAGTGTTTGAGTCCCCACCCGTCCACCCGTGCTCATTCTCCACCACCAATAATGTTCCCAGTATCCCTCCACCACCCCCACCCCACCCCCCACCCGCCTCTGTGGCAGGCACATTCCCTCTTTCTCTTTCCGTCTTGGTGTTCTGGTTTGCAATACAGGTACTAAGCGGCCCTCGTGTGCGGCCCATAGTCTCCCTTCAGCATGCATCTCCCATCCCGAGCGAGCCCTCCAACCATCATTCGCTTAGTGGTCCCTTCTCCATCCCAGCTGTCTTTTCCCCCAGCATGTGAGAGCCAGGAAGTCGTTCTTGTGGGTCCAGTGTTCCCCACGTGGAACCGGTTCCCAGTCTCTGTGAGGACACAGTGAGCTCTCGGTGCATCCTGTACACCCCCACCCTCAGCTGTGATCGGAGCCACCCAACACCGCCTCTGCACTCAGCCCAGGTCAGAAGCGGCTGCTGTTCTCTCCGCTCCCAGGGCTGTAGGCAGCATGGTGGCCAAAGCCAGGCTTGTCTGCCCCGAGGAAGAGCCCCTACCGAGTGCAGTGAAGAGGCCCCAGAGGGAGGGATTCCCAGCATGGCATGGGAGCAAGCGACAGAGGGCCGAGGGCCAGAGAGCGTCTGCCTTCCCAGGGCACTGTGTCCTTTAGGGATCCGGCTGTTCGCTCAGCAGGACGAGCTGGGGCGATCTGGAGACAGACTTCTTTCTCAGAGGCAGACTGCTGGAACGTTCTTAGAACAAAGACTTTCAGTAGTTCCTTCTAGGATTTCAGGATCCACGGCACAGGCACTGCTGAAATTTTGCTTCTAACGAGAGACACAGTCCACCAGTGCAACAGAACACTGCAATGCAGTCTACACATTGAGTTCACTCCATGGGAGTGCTGCCTCCTGCCTATTGGGGGCTCCCTTAGCTCTGTGGCTGCATCTGTGTCTCAAGCCCTGCCTGTCATGTGGATATAGCTGCCGTCTGTCCGTCCACTTGTGGCTGCGTTTCTCTGTGTCCACCACCAAGATCGCCCACCTGTCCGTGCCTTTCATCTCTTTGATTAATCTTCCTTCAAGAACTCTTCCAGGGCTGGGGTGATAGCACAGCGGGCAGGGCGTTGTTTGCCTTGCCATGTGGCTGACCTGGGTTCGATTCCCAGCATCTCATATGGTCCCCTGAGCACCGCCAGGAGTAATTCCTGAGTACAGAGCCAGGAGAGTAACCCCTGTGCATTGCCGGATGTGACCCAAAATGCAAAAAAAAAAAAAAAAAAAAAAAAAAGGAAAAAAATGGAAATTGCTCAGAGGCTGGACTGCGATTCCATAGGCAAGATGGCCAAATTCCCGATTTCCGCCCGCCATGAGACCCCTGGGTTTTGGGACACGGAACTCTGGTTTGGGATTTGTTCAATATATATTTTTTTCTAACTGCTATGGATGGAGGCTAAACCAATACATTAAAAAATGGGAATGGCTTCACAGATGGAATATACCCTCTCATTTGACCTCTTGCCTCGCGTTTCTAAAACGAGCAAAATGTTGATTGAGCGCCTCACCTTTGGAAATGAAAAGCCAAACTCCATCGGCCTGGAGTCAGTGGTCACTGTGAGTTTGCAAAGCTCGCATGTCCACCCTAAATTGAGTCAAGGAAATTGTGGTCATTCCGAGAATGCCGAATTCCTGCAGCGAGGCTGAGCTGACCCCCGGGAATTGGTGACCCAGCCCTGTGGTCTGGAAGGAGAGAATGATCGCGATGCCTCAGTGGCTTAATGTGAACGCTGAAATCCTGAAGCTGAAACGGAAACGAGCCAGAGAGAGCACAGTGGGGAGGGCACTTGTCTTGCACGAGGCCCACTCGGATTTGATCCCCAGCATCTCACGTGCTCCCTGAGCCTGCTGGGAGTGATTCCTGAGTGCAGAGTGAGGAGTAACCCCTGAGCACTGCCAGTGTGGCCCTCCACATCAACTCCCAAAAAGAGATGTCTTAAAAATGGAAAAAATACCGGGATTACATCCATTTTTTTTTTTTAGGATTTTATTTGGTTTGGGGGCCCTACCCTGTGATGCTCAAGGCCTACTCCTGGCTCTGCACTCTGGATCACTGCTGGTGGGGCCCTGAGGGAACCACCTGGGGTGTTGGGGACCAAATCAAGGTTGGCTGTGTGCAAGGCAACTGCCTTAACCCCTGTAGTATCACGCCCCTCCTACCCCCGCACTTCGAGGGCTTCATCTCAGCGCCTAAAGATTCTCAGGCAGCAGATGGAATTTTTGTGAGGAGGCAGGAGGGAGGAGGGCATCTTTCAAGCGATGCTCAGGGGTTACTCCTGGTGCTACTTGACTATGGGTACAATACTCAGGCCCCAGGGTGGGGTGCTGCCAGCCTCGGTGGTACCAGGACTGCTTGGGCCACCCAGGGGGTGCTTGGGGGCTGAGAGGTGCCAGGATCCAGCTGTGTGAGGCAGGTGCTTTGAGCAGTCACCCTGGCTCCGTAAGGGGGACGAATATGTGTGTGTGTGTGTGTGTGTGTGTGCGCGTGTGTGAGAGTGAGAACGTGTGTGAGTGCGTGCATACGTGTGGGTGTGAATGCATGTGGGTATGTGGGTGTGTGCACATGTGTGTGCGTGCATGTGAGTGTGAGTGTGCACATGTGAGTGTGAGTGCACGTGTGTGAGTGCGTGTATGTGTTGTGTGTGTGTGTGTGTGTGCACGCGTGTGTGTATGTTCGAATGCACTGCTGATAGAGGTACCAAATCCGCATCATCTGACCTTGAGCCTTGAATTGGGTTTAGAGAAAACCCTAAAGGAGAAAGAGAGATTTTTGTTGAGTGGGAGAATCCACGGGACAGTTGAAGCAAGACTGAGACTCGGTACAGCTTCCGTTCCGGCAGTCCTGGGCGCCTTGGGGAGCTGGGAGTCAGCGTCTCGGCCCCCATGGGGTCGAGTGGGAGAGACCCCTATTGAGTGGGAGGGACCCTTGCCCCCAGCACCGCATGCCCCAGTCACAGATCGGGGCTCCCTCTGGTGCTCCGCTGGGCGCTGCCCTCCCCCTCTCTCTGCCCCCTCGGGACACCCCCACCCCCCGCCGAGTCTTTCAGAGAGAAATTTTGCTTTCAGCCTGATGAATAGGCTTCAGAGACCGTGAGGGAAGCGATTCTTTCTCCCCTTTGCCATTCAGCGATTAGCCATGCATCTGAAAAAATACTGCGGAGAAGTATTTAGGGAGCCCCCCTTGCCTTGTGCTCCCCCCACTGCGCTCCGAAAACCAGAGAACAGCCCCCCCTGCTCCCCTGCTCCCCGGCTTCAGTGCGCGACCCCTCCCCTGCTCCCGGCTCCCTCCCGACGCTCCTTCCGCAGCTACAAGAAGAGGTTATCAAGGTGATAATAAGTGAGAAAATGTTCCCGCCTTGTTCTAAGCCGCAGCCACACGGAGCTGCTTAAAAGAGGTTAAATGCTTGTGTGAACTCGTGTTCTCCACCTCCCTGCCGTGCCGTGCTAAGCCAGGCTGAGCCCACCTCTCCCCGCGCTCCCCCGCGAGAGACTCAGTGGTGCGGGATGATCCTGCGGCCCTGCTGCCGGCTGCCTGCCCTGTGCTGGGAAGCTCCATCCGCTCAAGCTAATTCCCGCTTATCAAACACGGGGAGCAGCGGATTCACGGCGGGGCGCCTGCTACCACCCCAGAGTCCCCCACGACCCCCTGGCTGGCCCTCATGTACCCCCTGGGGCTCTAAGCCCTGTTCTCCTGGTCTGATCAGATTTCTAGCTCTTGCCTGTGCTCAGGGATCACTCCTGGTGCAGCGCGAGGACCCAGTGCAGTGCCGGGAACTGAACTAGGGCCAGCTGCATGCAGGGCTAGTGCCTTAACCCCAGGCCTCTCGCCCCATCTTGCTTCTAGAGCGTTCTCTAGACCAGCCTTCTCCAACTTTTTTTTTTTCATACCTGCAGAGCTGCACATGGACCAGCAGCTAGACCCAAGGTGGGAGACGAGTGTCCACACACCAGTGGGCCGGCACCGGTCCATGGACCACTGCACCAGATCCCAGATGACCAGGGGCCGGTCTTAGCCCCCCCCAAGGCCTGGCTAACACTGCTTGTGGCTTCTCTTGGCTTGTGGCTTAGAAGGGCATCTGGGAGCGAAGCCTGGTGCCCTGTTCTGCTGGGAGACTGGGCGTGGAGCGACCCTCTAGCCTGGCATCTCGGCAGCTGCCTGGGCTTGGTGGTGGGTGCGGAGGCCCAACATTTGGGAGTTGCATCTCTGTAGCTTTGCCCTGGACCTGGGCCCAGCTCCCTCCTCCTCCTCCCCACCCCCCGCAGAGCTGCTCCCCTCCCCCCCACGCACAGGGGCAGGTGGTCCCTGGGGGTTAGCCGATGCCCCTATGTGTGGCTGCCTGAGCCTTCTCGTGGGGACAGATGGACAAATCAGCAGGCGTTTGCTCCTGCTCCCACGTACTGAGGTCTTTGGGCACCCCTGCACCCCCACAGTCCCGCTGCCCCGGAACGCGTGACCCTCTCCGTGCCCTGCAGAAGTATGTTTCTATTCATCTGTTTCTTCAGGAGGCAGGAAATAAAGCTGTTTCATCCTCGGCATAAATTAGCATGTATAACAATACGGTGCAAAAAAATGTAATTTAAATAGAACTGATTAGAATTCTGAGAGGGTGCCTTGCCCTGCCACCCCCTAAACAGATGCTGATCAGGGATTTGGGGGGGGGAGGAACAAGTCGCCTTTCCCCAAGCTCCTGCCCTCTGCTTCGTGCCGGCCGCGTTTCCTAAGCAGAGCGGTGCTCACCTGCCCTTCCTCTCCCCGTTAGCCGCTGCCCAGTGCAAGGCCGACGGTGTGGGGAGCAGCGTGTCCCTCAGAACGCCCAGCTCCCTTTGGGGATATCATTTGCCCAATCCAGGGCAGTGGCGGCTGTGGCCTCACCCCTGGGCCATGGACCAGCTGCATAGGGTTGGTTCTGTGGGCAGAGCAAGTGCCCGGCGCTGAGCTGGCGAGGACCCCTGGCAGGGCTTTGGCCCAGCCTCCCTTTGGGGGCCACAGCCTGCTGGGAAGGGGCAGCGCAGCGTCCCAAGGCTGTCCATGGCTTCAAGTGAGTTTCTTCCACCCTGCCACCCTGGAAAAGATTCTGAATGTTCTGGAAGGCTCATGTGCCAGGTCCTTTTTTTTTTTTTTGGCTTTTTGGGTCACACCCAGCGATGCTCAGGGGTTACTCCTGGCGGTGCTTGGGGCACCATATGGGATGCCAGGGATCGAATCCGGGTCAGCTGCGGGCAAGGCAACCCCCCTAGCTGCTGTACTATTGCAATGGCCCCACCAGGACCTCTCTTGGCTCCTTTGGCCAGTCTTTCTTTCACTGGGAAGCCGTAGCTTTGGCCCCCGGGAGGTGTCATGAGGCAGGTTAGCTCGCACGAATGGAATTCTGGCTCTGCGGTTTCCCCCACAGTTGCAGTCGTCGGTCATTCTCTTCTGACCCTGACTGGTAATGAAAACGAGTTTGTCAGTGAGTCTGGGGAGAACCCGGATGTGATTAGTAGGGTGTCCCACCTTCTAGAAGGCAGACTAAGAATTAAATCCTCAGAAAGTTTCCTGCCCGCCTCCCCACCCCCGAGTGAGGACAAAGCGTTGCTTTCTAGAAGTGATAGTTTTAAGGCTGCCTTCTAGAAGTGTCCAGGGCTCTGTGTGTGTGTGTGTGTGTGTGTGTGTGTGTGTGTGTGTGTGTGTTAGGACTTTGGGGGCTGTCGCTTTACAAAGAGAAGCCTGCACTGAACGAAGCTCCAGTGTCCCAGGAGGTAGGACCAAGGCGTCCAGAGGGCGGGCAGGTAGCCAGAGATGGCACTGTGTCCAAGTGGGTGTGCCCTCTGTGTCTCTGCTGCCCCTTCTTCCACCTTCTAGGCCACATGGGCTCCAGGAAACCCAGCATTGAAGATGGTGCCTTTGGGAGGCATTTCCTTCCTTCCTTCCTTCCTTCCTTCCTTCCTTCCTTCCTTCCTTTCTTTTTCTTCCTTCCTTCCTCCTTTCTTCCTTCCTCCTTTCTTCCTTCCTTCCTTTCTTCCTTTCTTTCTTTTATTTTTTATTTTTAAAAACGCATTTATTTTAATGCTTCTTTGGTATCTTTTCATCAAGTATCTAGGGTTCCCGGAATTTTTATTTATTTATTTATTTATTAAAATTTTAATTAGTGAAACACCATGAGGTACAGTTGTAGACTTACAAATTTTTGTGCTTGGGTTTCAGTGATACAATGTTCGAGTACCCATCCCTCCACCAGTGCCCATTTTCCACCACCATGGATCTCAGTATTCCTCCCACCCCCCATTCCCCCTCATCCCACCCTGCCTCTGTGGTAGGGCACTCCCTTTCGTTCTCTCTCTCCTTTTGGGTGTTGTGGTCTGCAAAAGAGGCATTGAGTGGCAATCATGTTCGATCTATAGTGTACTTTCAGCACGCATCTCCCATCCTGGGAGGATCCTCCCAACATCCTTTATTTGGTGCTCCCTTCTCTATCTGAGCTGCTTTTTGGGAAGCATTTCTGAGTAATAAAGCTGGGTACCCTGAGCAGCCCACAGAGCCCAAAGCTGGGGGAGCCTTTCCTTCGGGCTGGAAGTAACAGCAACGGTCTCTGGCAGATAGTCTTGGTGGCCCCAACTGAACTGAGAAGCACAAGTGAGTCTGTCCCTGCTGGAAGAGCAGGCAGCGCTCTGAGCTCGCAGAATCAGGCCATCACCAGATCTTCTAATCATCTCTTTCTTTCATCCAGACTCAGGCCTATTGCCAGCTGCCCAACCAGGCCCAGGGGAGGGTTAGAGGATCACCACACTCAGCCAATAATTTGGGGGCCTAGGACGAATCAGAACCAGCTGTCCAGCTCCGAGCGATTTCAACTCCCCCCAACGGGTGGGCATTTCTCCCCCTCATTAAAGTACCGCCACGTGGAATTCGACTGTTTGATGGCTGGTCCTGTTGCCTCCTGTGAAGGCTTTGGGTTCTGATGCAGGATGCTATTTAGAAATATGTGACAAAGAAACCACGCCCTGGAATCCAACACAAGGCAAATGGAGAAAATACCGGGTTGGGCGTGGGGCAGGGTAGTGCATTGTCGCCAGCTCTACTGATAGGGAGGCGACTGTGTAACTGGTTTCCCTACTATGAACACTGGCTCCCTTCACACTCAGTCACACGGCGGTTCCGGCAAGCACCAGCTCCATCACTTACCCTGCTCCAGGCTTCGACCTCTCATGCCTTATCACCCCATTCCCTGCTTACCAAGCCCAGCCTTCCGGTGGGCTTATTAGAGCTGACTGTGCCTTCCAGCAGCCCTCCACCCCCCTCCCCCTCAGAGACCCCCACGGCTCACCTTATCATAATATTGGAAAGCAATTTCTCTCCACGACTGCTGCGAACTGAGGAACTGACGAAGGAGCTCCAAAAGGCTGCCGCAGTCATTAAGTCATTTCCAATTAGTTAATTGGTTTCTCAGACGGCTTCTTTCTAAACTGCACCTTAAATGGAAAGCAGAACCATTCATTTCCGAAGGAGGGGCCACCCTGGACCCTCGGGTTCTAAGGCGCACAAGCGAGCAGAGCCTCTCTGGAGGAAAGTCCTGAAGGTCCGGGAAAGGGCATCCTGAAAGCGCGTTCTCATGCCACTGGGGAAGTTTGGCGGTAGGACTGGCCACCAGGGAGTCAGGAGGATGGCACCAGGAATCACTGGGACTTGGGAGGATGGCGCTGGGAATCACTGGGAGTCAGGAGGATGGAGCCAGGAGTCACCAGGAGTTGGGAGAATGGTGCCGGGAATCATCGGAAGTCAGGAGGGTGGGTTGGGAATCACCAGGAGTTGGGGGGATAGATTGGGAATCACCCCAAACTCCCGAGTTCAGGGGCTGGGCTGGGAATCCCCAGGAGTTAAGAGGATGGTTTCGGCCTTCCTATGGGGCTGTTTCCGGTTCTGCTGTGGGGGTTCCTGGGGAAGCTTCTAGGAACCATCAGCTGCTGCTCTGAGGGGTGTGGGGTGGGCGCTCCCCTTTGCGTGGGATGAGACCTGGAGATGGCACCTGGGGCGGGTGGTTGTGCATGGCATTGGCAACAGGTGAAGGGTGAAGGAGCCGATGACTTGGCCTAGAACATTCTGCATCAAAGTCTGTGTCCCAGGGCTGGGAGGTGCTGAGAGCACCCTGGGGGCCGCTAGTGATCTCTGAGGGCAACCGGGGGCACTTCCTGTGTGCTTAAAGAAGCTAGCTTTCCAGAGAGTGCTGAGAGTTTTGGTTGGCGTTCCCCTAAAACGGCCTAGTTGCTCAGATTGATCTGGGTCTCTGGTCTAGCCAGAGCATCTTCAGCCTGTGTGTACTTTTTTTGGTTATTGTTCTCTGGGCCACTCCAGTGGTGCTCCGGGCTGACTTCTGGCTCTGTGCTCAGAGGCATATGTGTCATCAGGGATTGAACCGAGGTCAGCTTTGTGCAAGGCAAGTGCCATACCTGTTGTACTGTCTCTCCAGCCCCCAGGTTATTTCTTACTCTGCTCAGGCAGGTAAGACTTTATGCCTTCCAGCCTTAATTTTTCTAGCTGTAAAATAGGAGCACTGCTGTTCGCCTTTTAAGTTTCATTATGATAGATAATAATACAATAATGTTATACTAGCGTGGTGCTCTCAGGGAGTTGGCATCGTACTCACTGAGTGTGCGCTCCTTCCCTTGGGGTGCCCACACACGTGCCCACCAGACATGGCACTTCCACACCATCATGCTCACCTCCCTTTGGAGTTGGGGGGATTCATGGGGGAGATCAGTGTTTCAGAAATAAGCAGATGCAGAAATCTTAGTTTCTGAAGAGCAACTCGTAGAGGAGAAGGAACACAGAACTCAAAATCTAGAGTGAGATCCGAGGTCAAATATGTTCTTGCTGTGTGATCTTGGACACAGTGCCTGCTTTTCAGTGAACAAAGCAGAACTGGGGATTCTACCTGTGATAATGAGGTCACCTCTCAGATCGACAGACACGGTCCATGAGACAGGGCCTAGCACACAGTGGTAAATAAAAAATCATTTCCTTTAGTCTCCCAGACAATTAAAATAGAGAAGTCAGAGCTGGAGAGATAGTCAGGGCTAAGGCACTTGCCTTACACATGCCCGACTCCTGTTTGATCCCCAGCAGCAATCCTCCCCGAATCCTGCCAGGGGTGATCCCTGAGCTCAGAGCTAGGAATATGCTCTGAGCACTGCTGAGTCTGGCCCTCACCCTCACCCCCACTCCCCCCCCCAAAAAAAAAAAAGAAAAAGGAGAGTCAGAGTATAAGGAAAGAATCTACTGGTACTATCTCTGGTGGGTATTCCTGGTGGCACTACCCTATAGCTGCAAAACTTCTAAACTATGGACCAGCAAACTGAATTCAACAGCAAGAAGGAACTTAGACTATGGTTCAGTGGGATGCAATGATGATTCAACGTGTGAAAGTCAGTGCACGTGATTTCTCACTTGAATGCAGGATATAAAGCGTGTGACTGTCTTTCGGGGGGAACAGACTATGAGGAGGCGTGGGTGTCTGCTTTTATGGGGTGAACACAGACCACAGATACACGACTTCTGAAAAGGGGTGAGTGAGTGGGTGTGGGCAGAAGGGTGCAGTGGTCGAGGGCCAGTGTGTGGGCTGTGCTGGCTAGATTTGGAGTCTTCTCTTGGGATTCTGTTTGCCTGGTTGACGTGTGTGTGTGTGTGTGTGTGTGTGTGTGTGTGTGTGTGTGTCTGTCTGTCTGTCTGTCTGTCTGTCTGTCTGTCTGTCTCTGTGTGTGTGCGCGTGCCTGGGTGTCTGTGCATGCATGTGCATGTGTCTGTGTGTGCCTGTGCGTGTGTGCACCTGTGTGTGTGTGTGTGTGTGTGTGTGTTTCCTTGTATGCGTGCATTCATGCGCTTGCTTGTGTTTCCCTTCCTCTTCTCATCCTTTCAAGTCACCGTATCATTTCCTCTCATGCCACGTTTCTTAACTGCTGTGCGTGACAGTCCTCAGGGATCTTAGCGCGCCTATCTGGGGAGGGGCCCGGACACTGTGTCTCTCTCTAAACGCAGGTAGCACTGGCACTGCTGGTGTCATTCCATTCTGGGCCCAAGTCTCCCTGCCCACACCCGTGCTATCCAGGCTCACATCGCTGGCTCAATGCCTCTGGTGCTCTTTCGAGCTTGGTGGAGGACTTTAGTGCTCTTGCCGGGATCCATGCTGAGTGTTTCCTTGTTATCTTTGTGAGGAAGAGCCATCATCTGCAAACACCAGGCGTCTCCTCTTCTCCCAAATCAGGCCGGCCGGTTCTCTCTGTTGGGGACTCTGAGAGGAAGGCGTTCTTTTCTCCTACCTAACACAGTTGGTAGTGAAGCCCCAAGCACTAACGTGTTTTCGGAAAGAGATTCATCTTGTTAGAGAGAGCGGAGGCTACTTACAAGGCAGATAACGTTTTGCAGCTTGCTGAATTGATGGAGAGAGGCACCAGGATTCAGACTCACCTATTTTTCATCCTCGGAATGAAGTCTATCTTCTGAATTACATGAGCCAGGTGAGGCAGGGCCAGCGAGCAATGGCTCTGGAAACAAAAGCGGAGTTCTTATCTGTTAATACAGAAGACACTGCCTGAGGATATTATTATTTGTGATTTATGGGGTGCATAGCAATATGACCGGTGTCTCGCTATGGCAGACGGAGGACTCTGACCCTGTGCTTCTGATGGACTCTTGGAGCTTCCCAGGGGCAATTTCCCACCGTAGAATTGCTGCCACTTCATGAATCTGCAGCTTAAAAAATCATACTCAACCATCTGTGCGGATGGGTTTTCTCCTCCCATCCCTGCCACTCATACTAACCGGGCTTAATTTTTTTTTTTAACATTGGAGCTGGAGATATTCATTAAAAGTTAAATATTAATTGTGAAAATGTATGTTTTTTTTCCCCTCTCCTGAAGATACATCAGATTTCACCGACAAGTTTGAACTACGGAAGTGAATGAAACCAGATAAACAAACAAGCAGAGCTGACCAGGAGCTCTCTGTCAGGCTGGGGAGGAACGTGACCCCTCCCCCCAACCTCTTGCCCTTCCTTCTGGGTTAAAAATATTTTGAAATAATTTCAGATATGTAGGAAATTTGCACGGAAAGTATAAAGAATTCCTATATAAACTCTGACAACCTTGATGCTTATCTTTTAGGCCAACTTTACTTCTCTCTCACTCTCCGGTGTGTGTCTATATTTCTCTCTCTCTCTCTCTCTCTCTCTCTCAACCTAACTACAGGTAAAAAACAAATCCAGGATCTCTGAAACAGATCCACATGGATCTGACAGGGACTTAATCCCCGGCTACCTGATGACATTCTCCGAGAGAACCCATCAGCAGGAAGCAGTCAGGACGGGAGAGGTGTGTGTGTGTGTGTGTGTGTGTGTGTGTGTAGTGTGTGTGTGTGTGTGTGTGTAGAGTCCTGAGGGTAGAGGCCCAGGCCGGCTCCGTGTAGAGCATCTTGCCTGTGTGAGCTCTGGGTTTGCTTTGCAGTCCTTGAGCTCTGCTGATATGATACGCAGAATTCCTTGATAGTTCCTTTGTTCGAGCAAGACTGGAGGAAGGACTTCTGTTTCAGTGGGTTCACTTCATAATAATTTTGACTTCATAATAATTTTTTTTTATAACTTTACAACTCAACTTTAATACTCTCAGAATTGAGACCTGCTGC
This sequence comes from Sorex fumeus, assembly GCF_029834395.1. Taxonomy (NCBI): domain Eukaryota; kingdom Metazoa; phylum Chordata; class Mammalia; order Eulipotyphla; family Soricidae; genus Sorex; species Sorex fumeus. Next base: position 625,095 of record NW_026606156.1, read on the forward strand.
TTTTTAAAAAAATTTTATTGAATCACTGTGAGATAGTTACAAGTTTTCATGTTTGGTTTAATCACACAATGATCAAACACCCATCCCTCCACCAGTGCACATTCCCAACCACCACTATCCCCAGTATAACCCCCCTTTCCCACCCTCCCCCTGCCTCCATGGAAGATATGATTCCCCATAATCTCCCTCTACTTTTGAGCATTATGGTTTGCAATACAGACACTGAGAGGTTATCATATTTGGCCCTTTATCTACTTTCTGCACACATCTCCCATCCCGACCGATTCCTCCAGGCATCTTTTTCTTACTGATCCCTTCTCTATTCCAGCTGCCTTCTCCCCTTTGCTCATGAGGCAGGCTTCCAGCTATGGAGCAATCTTCCTGTCCCGTGTGTCTACTATCCTTAAGTGTCAGCCACATGTTATGTTGTTTTATACTCCACAAATGAGTGCAGTCCTTCTATGTCTGTCCCTCTCTTTCTGACTCATTTCACTTGAGACCTGCTGCTTTTTTAAAGTTAAGTGATATTTGTCTGTGCCACTTCCAGGAAAGTCTCTTAAGATCAAGACTTTCTCTTCTCTCTGAAAGACAGAAAAAGTTGAATTACATGCCAGAGTCAGAAGACAAGAACCAGAACAACCACATAAAACATACAAGGGTCTGGAGAGGTATACAGTGAGTAGGGCACTTGCCTTATGTGCAGCTGACCTGGATCCAATCCTCAGTATCCTGGAAGGGTCCCCAGTTACTTCCGCCAGGAGTAATTCCTGAACACAGAGCTAGGAGTTACCCCTGAGCATCTCTGGGTGTGGCCCAGAGGCAAAAACAATCCCAAACTTTGAATTCATGGGGCTAGAGAGATTGTGCTGTGGGCCGGGAGATTGCCTTGCACGTGGCCTACCCTGGTTGGATGCATCCGCACCACACATATGATCCCCTGAGCACTGTCGGGGGGATTCCCTGAGTGCAGAGCCAGGATAAGCCCAGAGCACCCCTGAGTGTGGCCCTAAAACGACAGAGCAACCCCCCACACTTTCGTAAAAACCTGCCTCTTCTGGGGAAGGAATGATAGTACAGTGGGCCGGGTCCTTGCCTTGCACACCACTGACCCAGGTTCGATCCCCAACACCCTCTGAGCACAGAGCCAGGAGTAAGCGCTGAGGACTGTCAGGTGTGGACCAACAGCAACAGTGCAATCTGTCTCTTGTGCATCACAATCCAAACGCAGGTGGGCCCGGCGTGGTGTATATATAGGCACACTCGTGCCTACTCATCTTTCGTGAAGCTTCCGTGCCGGCGTATCTATCTGGGCAGCATCTCCAGGGGGTGCTGATTTCTGACGGCTTCGACGCTCTTTCATCTGTAGCCCAGATTAGAAGGCCAGCTGTTTTCCCGTCTTGGACACACTTGTGTGATCTCGGAGCGACAGTGCTGCTGCGGCAGGCTGAGATCTTGAGGAAACCCAGTCTTAGAGAGGAGCTGGGGCTGCTTTCCCTTTGCCTCCCGAGTGGGTTTCCTCTGGTCCCCGGCGACCTCCGGCTCATCCCTTCTTGGCTTATCCTGATGTCCTGTGGCCTCCAAGCCCAAGAGGCCAGAAGACGGTGATGTCCCATGGTGCTGCCTGTGACATGGTTCCTTCTGGCTTTGAGCCTGGCCAGCACACTGGACTCACCTTCCCGTGTCCCCAGGCTCTTCCTTTTTGGCACTGGCCAGGCCGAGCAGAGCAGCGAGTCCTGAGCACTCTGACGGCCCAGCGGAGTGATAAATAGCATTGGCCATGCCTCTCCGCACCCTCTTTGGAGAGGGCGCTTCCCAGCATCACGTCCTTCGCCGACCTCTCCCTGGTGAGTTTTTAAAAAAAAAATTCTAAGAAATCATTTAATTTAATTTATTTATTTTTAAAATTTTCAATAGCACAGCGGGTAGGGCGTCCGCCTTACAAGCGGCCAACATGGCCGACCCGAGTTCGATTCCTCCGCCCCTCTCGGAGAGCCCGGCAAGCTACCGAGAGTATTCGATATGCCAGACACAGTAACAACAAAGTCTCCAGTGGAGACGTTACTGGGCCCGCTCGAGCAAATCGACGATCAACGGGAGGGCCTTTACTTACTTACTTACTTAAAATTTTTATTAGTGAAACACCATGAGGTGCAGTTGTAGACTTACAAATTTTTGTGCTTGGGTTTCAGTTATACAATTATCGAGTACCCATCCCTCCACCAGTGCTCATTTCCCACCACCACGGGTCCCAGTATCCCTCCCACCCCCTATCCCCCCATCCCACCCTGCCTCTGTGGCAGGGCATTCCCTTTTGTTCTCTCTCTCCTTTGGGGTGCTGTGGTTTGCAAAAGAGGCATTGAGTGGCAATCATGTTTGGTCTAGAGTCTACTTTCAGCATGCTTCTCCCATCCTGGGAGGACCCTCCCAACACCCTTTATTTGGTGCTCCTTTCTTTATCTGAGCTACCTTTTCTCCTAGCATGTGTGGTTGGCCTCCAAACCATGGAGCAAACCTCCTGGTACTAATCTCGGCCACTCTCGGGTGTTAGTCTCCTATTTTGTTACTTTATGTTCCCCAGATGAATGCAGTCTTTCTATGTCTATCCCTTTCTTTCTGGCTCATTTCGCTTAACATGATACTTTCCATGTAGTACCACTTGTATGTAAATTTCATGACTTCATCTTTACTAACAGCTACATAGTACTCCATTGTGTAGATGTACCAAAGTTTCTTTAATCCCTGGTGAGTTTTCACGTGCAGGGTGGAGCTCGCTCTCTGCCCACCCCACCCCTACCCTTTCCCCTGTTCCGTGTGTCACCAAACAGCTGTCCCAGGCGGCCCCTTCTCAGCACCACAACCGGGTTCTCTGATGACCCCTATGGCCTCACCTCCAGCATCTCTTTCCACTTTAGGAAACCGGTGCCCACGCAGCCCCTGACGACTCCCGTGTGAGCTGCATGTGGCTCTTTTGATGGTCGTTTACAAGATGGCTTTGGCATTGGCGTCGAGAGAGGCGCCATCTTGGTGATCTTGTCATTTAGGTGTTCTTTGTACAGTGGTTGGTTTATCCTGTGCCATGAAGCCCGTGGGCCTTGGAGCCTGAGTCTTTCAGTTGAAGGGAAGAAGTTAAGTGGATGTCTTGGTGCCTGCCTGCAGTGGGGAGTCAGGAGGGGGAGGGGGAGGTGAGGGGTGGAGGGGGAGGGCTGCCAATATTGGCACTGCATGCCATGTTCTGTTGATTGACAGAACCATGGGTGTCTGTTTCACTCCCTCTGCTGTGATTTTTCAGTGAGTTTCTCCTGACTTAGTGGCACATAGAGGCCCCCCGGCCCCAGCTAATTCCCCTTTCCTTCATCCCTCCCTGTTGCCTTAATTCTGTAGCTGGTGTCTTTTACCGGCCAGCCCTGGACCTCTTTTTTTTCTTTTTAAACAGATGTGGGCTGGAGTGATAGCACAGCGGGTAGGGCGTTTGCCTTGCACGCGGCTGACTCAGCTGACCCAGGTTTGATTCCTCCGCCCCCCTCGGAGAGCCCGGCAAGCTATCAAGAGTATCTCGCCCAGCGGCAAAGCCTGGAAAACTCCCCCTGACGTATTCGATATGCCAAACACAGTAATAACAAGTCTCAAAATAGAGATGTTACTGGACCTGCTCGAGCAAATTGATGATATACATATATGTGATATATATATATATATATATATATATATATAATGATTGAATCACCATGAGACAGACCATTACAAAGCTGTTCATGATTGGGCTTCAGTCATACAATACCCCAACACCCAACCCTTCACCAGTGTAATTTCCCAGCACCAATGTCCCCAGTTTCCCTACCGGCCCCCTAAGCCACCCCCCACCCTGGCCTTCCTCTGTGGCAGGCACCACCCCCCTCTTTCTCTCTCATTCTAGGCATGATGGTTTGCAATACAGAAGCTGAAAGGCTATTTGATGATATTTTTGCTCAAGCCATTGGGAAGGGCTCAGAACGTGGCTTATGGGAGAGTGGGTGCCTTGCATGGGCGAGACTCTGGATTTGATCTACCCGTCCGGCTCCTTCACAGACGCAGAAAATTGTGTCAGCGTCCATGCAGTGGCTAGGGAAGAGCCAGGTGTACGTGTGAAGGTCTGTGCCATGGTGGAGAGAAATATGCTGGTTTACCGTTCACATGGGCTGGAGCGATAGCACAGCCATTCACATAAAGGGCCTGCTAGGCCTTCCTGCACACACCACGGCCCCTTCCCAGGGCAGGTAAAAACATCCTTGGTGCTTCTGAGACCAGCATTTCCGAAACAAGGAGAGGAGGGCCAAGGAAGTCAGCCTCTGGGGGAGTGTTTTGAAGCAGGAGGTGGCATGAGGTGGATGAATAGTAAATCACAAATTATTTATCCGATAATACGTGTGATAATTGTGCTTATTTATCATCTGTCTAACCCCCTTGTTACCCTGTCATGCTTTCAATCAATCCCTCCCCAAAGGTTTGCTTGTTAAAATACGCGCCAGAAGGTCATCCCAATAGTTCTTCCTCATAATGGCGCACTGATTATCTCCTAATTGAAAAAGGTAAGCCGAGGCCCTGCAAGTAATGTGTGTGACCTGTGCAGCTCAGAAAACAATGTAGCTCGTCACTCCAGCTCATCCCTCGAGCCTTGGGAGCGGTTCATTTTTTCAGTCATTTTGGTGGTCTCTGCAGTTCACCAGAAATAACTTAAATATTTTTTTCCCCCCGGGGAGAAAGCGGGGTTGGGGTGTGGGGAAAGCCAAAACCAGCCCCATGCATAAGTTTGCTGGAAAAGTAGAGACGTAACCATAGTCATGCTGGCAGCTAATCCGCTGAGGCCTAATTGTAATTATCCGCCAGCCCCGGCCCGAGAGGGTCGCTGATCGCTGCCCGTGTGTCTCCGTGTAGGGATCTAGCCTGCTGCCGATTTTCAGTACATTTATTTCTCCCGGCGACTGCTGCGGATCATTGGTCATGGACTATTTCTGGCCTTGGTGCAGTGGGAGAAAAGAATGCCAGCATCATTGCGCAGAATTCTTCCAAGAGTGGCCTGTGCTGTAGAGGGGTCTGTGTACACAGACCCCCCCCCCCGAGACCCTGTCACCCCGAAACCCATGAGAACCACACAGCCTGGGTAGCTTCCAAACAGTGGGGACAGACTTGGTGTTGGGTTTGACCCCAAGGTCGGGGCTTGGAGGAGGTCCTTGGGGTATCTCCTATGCCAGCTCCTGCCACTCAGGATTCAACCTGCTTCTCTCTCGCACCCATGGCTCTAGTGCACATGGATGTCAGGACACCTGGGCCTTCAGAGTGGCTTGAGTTCCACCCCCGCTTCCTTCTGCAGGGTCTCACTCATGCTTTGGGCCACGATCATATGCAGTCCCACCCAGGGAACCCTATTTTCTGAACCCTGTGAGCTGCAGAACCTGGCTGTGCTGCCTCCCTGGAGTGCGGTGTAGACTCCATTGGTGTGCAGTGTAGACTCCGTCGTTGTGCAGTGTAGACTTTGTCGGAGTGCAGTGTAGACTCTGTTGGAGTGCAGTGTAGACTCCATTGGTGCTGACCCTCCCAGTGGACGGCACTTTCTGATGCCCAGCAGGCTGTCCACAGGTGGGCCTGTCTCCAGAGAAGCTGCCCGTCTCTCTTTCTCTCTGGGATGCAGCAATTCAGAGGGGATTTGGTTTGCCCCAGCGAGGGAGGAGAAGTTTCTAGACAATCAGATGGTGGTCCCAGAGCCTCAGAGAGGGTTGACCTTTGTTGACTTTTGAGTCTTGGTCCAAACTGAGACATAGAGACCCTGACCTGGAGATCAAGCCATGTGGATTTTCTAGGAACTGATGCTTTCAAAAGAAGATTTTTTTTTGCTTTATTTTTGGGTTACCTTCCGCATTGCTCAGAGCTTACTCCTGCCTCTATGCTCAGGAATTACTCCTGGCGGTGCTTGGAGGACCATATGGGATGCTGGAGATCAAACCCAGGTCGGTCCTATGCAAGGCAAGAACACTACCTGCTCTATTATTGCTCTGGTCCCCAAAGCAACAGTTTTTGTTTGTTTTTGGGCCACTTCCGGCAGTGTTCAGGGGACCGATGGGGTGCCAGGGATTGAACCCAGGTTGACTGCATGCAAGGCAAACGCCCTACCTGCTGCACTATCACTCTGGCCTTAGGGATTGACGCTTTAAGTGCTCAAACTAGGGTTCATGGGCGAACAGCCCGGGATATTCAAAGATCTTGAAAACTCTGGGGCGCTGCCTTTGGGTTGTGGCGATGCTGGGAATATCCTCCCGCCACAGCAAGCGGCCGTGCCAGGGGCACGGAGACTCAGCCGCCCGCTCCTCCCTCCAGCTGTGCTTGAAAGGCGGTGATCAGAAATATGTCCTGCTTAGCTCAGCCGGGGCCCACGGAACCCCGTGGACACTCAGATCAGGAGTCCAAGGGTGCCTGCAAGCATCGCCCTGCCAGCAAGCAGGAGGCTCTTCGTTTATCGCTTTGGCTTGTGTCCCGACAGCCTGGGTGCTTCCTTCTGTGCCTGCTCCCCAAGGGCCTGCTCCCCGTCAGCCCGGCGTCCTCTTTGCAGTCAAACTCAGTCTACGTTCAGGGCCTGATGGATGGCGTCCAGCTTTCTTGCAGTAGATGCTGGTTTCTGTTGGTGTCACCCAGCCTTTCTTAAAGCTGATTTGTCAGCAGAAATTGTATTTTATTCTGCACAGCCGCAGACCCTCCAAGTCAGTGTCTTCTAAAAGATACGTTGGAAACAGCTGCCGGAGGCGGCTGCCTCGTGCCCCGGCCGTTCCAGAACAGGCGTAGGGTGATGGGAGCATCCCAGGAGCTCTTGAATGGATCCTCCCCGGGGTGCTGGAGAGCTGAGTGTGGTCCTTGAAGGGGAATCTTCTCGCCCCATCACCGAACCCGAAACCTCCCACGCTTGCTTGCCGCGGCGTCTCCAGCCAACCATCTCCTCTGCTACGCTCCCGGAGTTTAACACTCATCTGCCTTTGTCCCTCGATGAAACCTGGCCCTCAAGGCCTTTCAGAGCACATTAACCTTCTTCCCCGAGGGGGAGGAGATTCTCTCCACCTCCAAATAAACTCCAAGAAGCATTGCACAGCTGACATTCAGCATCTCTTAGCTGGTGTGTTTTATGGCTGAATTGTTTGTCTTGGTGTGTAAGCCTCAGGGGCATAACCATTTCTTCTTATGAGCTTGGTATAGTACTCAGCACATTGCCAGCACTCAGCCCAAAATAAATCACCCTAATAACAGTCATAAACATAAATCAAGGGAGCACAATTCAACTTATTTATGGCCTTACAGGAGAAGCACAATAGAAAAAGTGCAGTTATTTTCCATCATATTATCCTGTGTCATTTCCAAGCAAAATGTCATCACGTCCACTCGTGTGTAACCGGGTAATGAAGGATTCTGGCGTAACCACAGTTTCCAAGGGCTGGAGGTAAATGATGGGAGTCTGGAAGCTCATGTTTCTCCAGGTTTCTAGACTGAAATCTGAATTTCTTGGGCGTATTAAGATACTCGAAAATAGAAAATCATCTTGACCTTTTGAAAACAAAAAGTGTTTTAAGTCCAATGAGGAATCATGTTTAATCACAAGGATCTACTGATTCTGCTAATTTCTTCCAAGGTCTTCTTTGCTTTCCAAGATGAGACTTCAAGCTTGATGGAGACACAAATGCAGTGTTGAAGCAGGTGGCCATCACGGGTCAGTTTGTGGTCATGCTCTCATGCACTGCACCAGCCGGGACATGGCCGCTCTGAAATCCAGCTACTCAAGATGAGTGCTCATTCCGTTCGACTAAGAGTCGAACACGAATGGTCCCACTTTCCACTTTCTTGATGTATTTGGAGTAGATCCCTGAACACAGCCCACCCCATGTTTCATCTGTGTGAATCCCTCCCTTAACAAACCCACCACCCAAAGGATATCATCTGAACGTTTTGAAATTTTCTGTTAGAGTTTTTCCTATGCCTTTTCCGGTCAAATTATACAGTAACACATGGCAATATTTACCTTTTTCTTAAAATATTTCGGAAATCTAGAGTTGAAGAGCTCATCAGCCGCTCTCTTGGTCATTGTCCATCTCCGTCTTTCCCTCTGCCCGGTTAGGGGCCTGGTGCTCTTCCTGGCATCACCTAGTCAGGTCATCTGGGTTCTTCCAGATGACCACCATTGGCGCTAATTCATATTGTGTATTTCTATGAATTTCCAGCATAAGACACATTATAATGATGTCACATTTGATGGATTTTCACCCAAGTTTCCTGTAAATCAGGAATCAACTCTAGGAACATAGATGCACATCACTTAGGCTCAATCGTTTTATCTGCTACTTACCGTTCCACCAATCAAATGTACATTTTTAAAGCTGTTTTATTATTTTAATTGCAATAAGTATCTTTGCATTAGAGACCTGGGCCCTACGAAAACAGGATGAGAACGCTATTCGGGTCTCTCAAAGAGGAATCGAAAGAGCTATGCTTGGAATATCACGCTTCACTCAAATGAGAGATAGAATCTGGAGTTCTGATCTCCATCAACGCTCAAGAACCAGGGACGCTGTCTCATTTGCCAAGGCATCAAAAAATCAGATGGGCTGGACACGTAATGAGGTATAAAGATGACTGCTGGACTAGAGCTGTTACTGACTGGATTCCATGGGATGTCAAAAGATCGCGTGGACACCCACCTACCAGATGGTCAGACTTCTTCGTCAAGACCCTGAATGATCGGTTTGAGGCTCTGCATATTCCTAGAACGAGCAGATGCCATTGGGCTACGCTAGCACGCAACAGGGATGAATGGAGACGTTACTGGCACCCACTCGAGTAAATCGATGAGTAACGGGGTATCAAGTGATCAAGTGATCTTTTGCATTCCTCCGCCCCTCTCGGAGAGCCCGGCAAGCTACCGAGAGTATCTCGCCTGCACGGCAGAGCCTGGCAAGCTACCCATGATGTATTCGATATGCCAAACACAGTAACAAGTCTCACAGTGGAGACGTTACTGGGCCCGCTCGAGCAAATCAATGAACAACGGGAGGACAGTGTTTTTTGTAGCCCCTATGAGATTCCATAATTCTAAGGCATGATTGCAGACCACACCAAGGAACCCCAACGAAGGGGTGAGGGCCTGGAATTAACCCAGGACACTGGCCCAGATGTTCCACAGTCACATGTGCTTGTCTTGGTAACCCTGTTTTAGAATGAGCAGTGGCGCTCTTTCCCTATGGGTCACAGTCATGTCAAGGTCCTCCCGTTGTTCATCGGTCTGCTTGAGCGGGCCCAGTAACGTCTCCATCGTGAGACTTGTTGTTACTGTGTCTGGCATCTCGAATACGTCACGGGGAGCTTGCCAGGCTCTGCCGTGCAGGTGAGATACTCTCGGTAGCTTGCCGGGCTCTCCGAGAGGGGCAGAGGAATCGAACTCGGGTCGGCCACGTTGGCTGCGTGCAAGGCAAACGCCCTACCGCTGTGCGTAGAGATGGCTTTTTCTCCTACAAAAACCAAACCAGAACAAAGAGTTCTTGCTTTCTTACAGAACAGCCAAGGGAGGTGGTCGCTCTCCGCATTTGTTATGGCAGGAACCTGGCAGGAAGTGAGTGCGGGCCTGACGCAGCAAAGCAATAGGATAGTCTAGCCAACCCCCCATGCCTTGTTTTGCTCACGCATAGGAAAGTGCGTGATGCCGAACTGTCACTGGAACTTCAAATCCGTGAGAATGTAACGTCGGCAATAACATTCTGTCCAGGGGGCTGGGGCACAGTGGGTAGGGCATTTGCCTTGCATGCGGCCAACCCGGGTTCGATTCCCACCATTCCATATGGTCCCCCGAACACCATCAGGAGTAATTCCTGAGTGCATGAGCCAGGACTAACCCCTGAGCATTGCCGGGTATGACCCAAAAAAGCTAAAAAAAAAAAAAAAAGCATTCTGTCCAAAAATGTTCATGCCTGGACTGAGCCAGGATCTCGAGATAGGAACTAAGCGTCCACTGTTGGAAAATGGCCTGACCAGGCCTGCTCACTGCAGGGCAGCCACTGCCCATGGGCCCACAGATCACACTGTGTTGGGAAGCAATGGACGGAGGGATGCTGGGAGTGGTGTTCCTCACCTCCCTTGGCCGTGCCTGCTGGGTCCGTGTCTGTGTACTGAGTCCCTGAGGTACGCTGTATGCGTGTTTCTCGATCAGGGCTGATGGCAGCCCGGTGGAGCTATGGTGATGGAGAAGCTGAAGCTGGCATGGTTGCCACCTTGTCACTTCTTCTGAGGGTCAGTGTGACCAGATGCTGTGACCCTCAGGAGCGGGTCAAGGGCCGTGGAACAAGCAGGACCCATTCCTCCTGTTGCAACCACCCGACAAGGTCATTTTGAGGCCACGGGCTCATTTCTGTCCTGTCCTTCTGGAACTTGGCCTCCAGAGAGAGCCAGGAAGGTTTAACAGCCATCCCAGGGCACCACGAATCCTGCCTTGTGATGGTTCAAACCGTTTCTCTGACCTCCTTTTGGAAACTGCCTTTTGGACACAATTCACGAGTCACAGAGCAAAGAGTTTGCTGAGATCAGGGACTTGAACATCTCAGGCCAGCTGTATTGATCTCTTTGAAAATTTACTCAAACCCTGTTTGAATAAAAAAGCTGTAGTTGGTTGAAAAAAAATCATCCTTGGCTTCGTGGTCAAGTACATGCCTTCCATGGTGCGGTTCTGGGTCTGATCCCAGGTATCCCAAAACAAATAAATAGGAGCGACCATTACTTTATAATCGCAGCCAATAAGGAAAGAGAATAATTGTGATAACATCCTGAGTACAGCTGCCACGGACAGCTTCCCCAGAAAGAGCAAGCCAGTTTCAGCTTTTCTCGATGCTTGGCTTTGGGATTTTGTCCAGCCATCATGTCGCTCGCTGGCCCCAGTTCCTTCCTCTTCATTTCCTCCTTTGCAGTCACGGTTTTCTTCCACAGTCTATGAGCTGATGCCTCACCTGTCCAGGGCAAGCTTTAACCCCCTGGTTCCATCTGTGCTCCTTTCTAGCACAAACCATCTCTCTTCTCTCTCTCCGAGCAGATTGGTCCAGCCTCCGTGTCCCCTTTGGAAATCCGACATTCCGGGGACCAGTTCCCTCGTCCTTAAAGCGGGGCATTTACGGGTAGGCTTGTCATAAGACAGCGTGAGGATGGGTGAGCAGCCATTTGTGGCTTCTCTTGGGGCGTGCTGGCTGTATCTTCTCCTTCTGCCTCTGTGTCACATGATCTGCCGGTCTTGGTTCTTCTCGCTAAGGGGGAGTACAAGCCCCTAGTCCTGGGGAGGGTATTTTTTTGCAGAGGAGCGTTTAGGACTGAGGCCTTCTGTCGGTCTGCAGGGAAAGGGAGAGCAGAGTGAGCAAGACTGACGGTGACCTCGTGCGCCCCAGCTCCGCGCTCCAACTCGCTTTTGGCTTCAATAAAGTCGGCTTCAAAGCAATCTCCAGCCTCCATCAGAGAGATTTCCAGAGTCCTCCCAATGGGTTAACATAAATCTAACTGTTCTCATTTTCTTTTTCTTCTTCCAACTTGCCTTAAAAAAAAAAAAAAACCCCAAACAAAAACCCAGCCCTTGTGTCTCCATTTCTTTAAATCTTTTTATTTTTATTAGTGAAACACCATGAGGTACAGTTGTAGACTTACAAATTTTTGTGCTTGGGTTTCAGTTATACAATGATCAAATACCCATCCCTCCACCAGTGCCCATTTCCCACCACCATGGATCCCAGTATCCCTCCCACCCCCCATCCCCCCTATCCCACCCTGCCTCAGTGGCAGGGCATTCCCTTTTGTTCTCTCTCTCCTTTGGGGTGCTGTGGTTTGCAAAAGAGGCATCGAGTGGCAATCATGTTCGGTCTAGAGTCTACTTTCCCCAGGCCGCTGCCGCCAGCTCTGTAGATTCTAAAGCAGCATTTCAGAAGGGACCTACACCCGGCCAGCTCTTACCCAGATGTGCTTGTTGCCGTGACGGCGGCCAGGAAGCCTGAGCTGGCTCAGCCGCGGCCACCTGAGTTCATCATGCCCCTCATGCCCATGGGCCCGGCCCCAGCCGTCTATCACTCACATGGCAAAACTCTCCAGGGCTTCCGGCCTTGAGCCGGGGCATCACCGCGGCCTGGAGTGAGGCGGTGACTGTCAAGTGTGGGTGAAGGACGGCTTCGTCCCTCAGATCCGGATGTTCCCCAGGGCCGTGCTCCTCTTGGGCAGCCCTCAGACCCCCTGCCAGCCTAGCCACGACCAGGCACCCACAGGTACACCCATGGCTGCCAGGGCCCGAGGAGAGAAGACGCCAGGGAGACTGAGGCAGAAGCAGGGACAGAGAGAGGAGGCACAAGCAGGAGAGGGACAGGACGCAGTCAGGCAGGGCAGAGGCTGCCACAGAGCACAGGGCTCCCCTCCTGGGGCCTTCTAGAAGGAGGGCGACACCCACCGGCCGGGCCTCTTGCCCTCGCCCGCCAAGTCACAGGTGACCAAGGGGCCGTCTTAGGAAACGCTCTCGGGACCTAGAGGTTGACTTGCTTCCTTGGTCCCCACCGTGTGCGGATTCTTGGTTGTTTTCACTTTTCAGAAATATGCGGCAAAGTCATACTTGCTGGGGAAACTGAGACAGTGCAGGGGGCGGGGGGGATGGGGGGTCAGGCACTTGCCCTGCACACAACAGACCCTGCTCCATCATGGGCACCCCACAGGGTCCCTGGAGCACCTCCAGGAATGCCGCGGAGTGTGCCCTCCATCCCCGCCCCTGCACACATGAAATTGTACTTGTTTAAGCACCGGGTGTGCTTTGGGCGGGCAGCACTGGGCACAGTTCCACACCCGATTGTCACCAGCCTCGGCACTGCTCAGCCCCGGGCCCTGTGTACACCCTATCTCCCCTTGCCCCTTCGGTGGTCTCCGCTGGGTTGCTGCAGTCTGTGAGGTCGTGTTTATTTCTGTTTTGGCAGGGGCAGAGTTTGGGGGCCAGCAGGGCCAGCCCTGACAGTGTGGGGGCGGGCGGGGGTGGACATGCACAGTTGGCACCAGGCCTAGGGCCCTGCAGATGCGGCACTGCTCAGCCACCTCAGCTGCATCTCGGCCCCCGTTTGGTTGTTTGTTTTTGACCCTCTGTCTTCCCCACACACACGTGAACTCAAATGCTGGTTGTCCTCGTCACTGTTTTTAAGCTGGAGACGAGGGCCCAGTGGTAACCAAGGATGGGCAGGGCGCTTGTCTTGCATGCGGCCGACCCAAGTTCTATCCCCGGCACCACATATGGTTCCCGGAGCCTGCCAGGAGAAATTCCTGAATGCAGAGCCGGGAGTAAGTCCTGAGCACAGCCAGGTGTGGCCCAAATGCAAAAACAAAAACAAACAAAAAATTGATACTAGACAAAGCCTGGCAAGCTCCCCGTGACGTATTCGATATGTCAAACACAGGAACAACAAGTCTCACAATGGAGACTGGACCCGCTTGAGCAAATCGATGGACAACGGGAGGACAGTGCTACAGTGCTACTAGAAAAATGCAACCTTTATGCCATCTCCAGGCAGCGAGGCAGCTCATCCGGCTGTGCTGGGGAGAGTGGGACTCTGAAGGCTAATATATTAAAAAAAAATATTTTAGGGGCTGAAGTGATAGCACAGCGGGTAGGGCGTTTGCCTTGCACGCGGCCAACCCAGGTTTGATTCCCAGCATCTCATATGGTCCCCTGAGCACCGCCAGGGAGAATTCCTGAGTGCAGAGCCAGGAGTGACCCCTGTGCATCACTGGGTATGACCCAAAAAAGCAAAAAAAAAAAAAATCGAATTATTTATTTATTTATTTAATTAAAAAATTTTGTAAGGTAGTTCACAATATTTGATTACGTTTAATATTCAAACACCAATCTCGCCACCATTACACCTTCCCACCACCAAATTTGGAATGTTTCCATCCCAAGCCCTCATCCCTGTCCCCAAAGCACAACTGAAATCATATATTTTGTATTGTTTGTTATGAAAAACCACTGAAAATGCTACAAAAAAAGCATCCATAGAGGCAAGAGTGTGAAGATTGTTCTATTTTGTCAGGGGCCATTAAGACCTTCTATAAGATATCACTGCCATGTTGTTAAAGGTTGAGCCTTGTGAACCTTCATATATATCTATATTTATATCTACAAATATAGATATGTATATCATGAATCACGAATCACGACCATCCTGTTATTCGTCGATATATGTATATATTTATATATATTTCCCTCTGATTGGTTGTGGATATTTTAATATTTAATATTTTAATATCTGATGGGCTGGAGCGATAGCACAGCAGGTAGGGTGTTTGCCTTGCATGTGGCTGGCCTGGCCGACCCGGGTTCGATTCCTCCACCCATCTTGGAGACCCCTGCAAGCTACTGAGAGTATCTTGCCTGCATGGCAAAGCCTGGCAAGCTACCCATGGCGTATTCGATATGCCAAACACAGTAACAAGTCTCACAATAGAGACGTTACTGGGCCCGCTCGAGCAAACTCGATGAACAAAGGAGGACAGTGCTAATATCTGAGAAACCAGAGGGTCCTCTTGGCAATGGCCAATTTCATCATCAGTTCCATCTAGCTAGAGAAGGAGAGTGGTCTGCAAAATGATGGGGTCCTCCACGTTTTTGTGGACATGCATTATGTAGAGTGGACAGAACATTGAGTGCTCTAGGGCCAGAGCTAGCGTACAGCGGAGGAAGGCGTTTGCCTTGCACAGGGCTGACTGGGTTCCATCCCCCACACCACACACACGGGTCCTCAGTCACCGCCAGGAGTGGCCCCTGAGTGCAGAGCCAGGAGTGAGTCCTGAGCATCACAGGGTGTGGCCCTGAAACAAAAATAAAGAAGAACATTGACTTCTCTGAGCCAGGGGAAGCTGCCTGTGAGGTGAACAGCAACGCCTCACGCCTGAAGGGGGCTGGAGACTGGTGTGGCCCTTCTTTGGTCTTCAACACCTTTGGAAACACTTTCCCCTTTTCCCCAGGGGTGACTTGTTCCTTCTTTTTTACCAGGTTGAAATGACCCCATTAAAGGTCCTTTCCTCACTCAAGTAAAAATGCCTTATAAAGCGAGTGGCATTTAGTAAACGCACTCCCTTTTTTTGATTATACTGCTCTATTGATCTGCGTCTCTGGAGAAATTTTGGATCCTTCCAAGAAGCCTTGAGTAGCTTAAAACTCTTTTTTTTTTTAATTGGTGGTGGTGGGGGCACACCCAGTGGTGTTCAGGGCTTATTGCTGACTCTGTGCTTAGGGCCGTGCTCGGGGACCCTGTGTGTTGCTGGGATTGAGTCTGGGTCAGCCGTGTGTATGTAAGGCAAGCCTCCTACCTGCTGCCCTGCCTCTTGGCTCTAGTGGCGTAAAATCAGAGGTTAATGGAGCCAGAGACTAATCTGAGGAGAACCAGGGTACCTTGCGTGGGGTACCCTGGTTCTTCCCTGAATCCTCTCGTGCAGACAGCTCTCAAGCCTGGTGGGCACCAGACGTGGCGATGCAATGGTTCTTGTTGTCTGGATGGAAGGAGAGTCCTTTGTGAGAAATGCAAAAGTCTTGCTAGGGACTTTGGGAAACCGGAAAGAGATGCTGATCTGGAAAGGGAGGAAGGAGAAACTTCCTTATGTTAAGCAGGAGCACTGGGACCCGGAGGGACAGTACAGCAGGGAGGGCACTTGCCTTAGAGGTGCTGACCCAGGTTTGATCTCCAGCACCCCATATGGTCCCCTGAGCCTGCCAGAAGTGATCTCTGAGCCCAGAACTGGGAATAAGCACTGAACATCTCTGGGTGTAGCTCCAAACAAAATAAAAAAGCCATCCACTGCCGCCCCAAACCCCTAATTTAAAAAGCAACAATAACAAGGCAGAATTACCCCCATCCTGTCTCTGGTACGTTTTGTGGCACTGGGACCCACATAATCTGCTGCTGGGAAAAAGGGGAAACACAGAGACAGCAGGGTATCTCTGCACGTGGCTAAGGGGACAGCACTGAATCAGGGGCAGCCGAGAAGACGCGGTCGGCTTTCCCGGGGTCTCCTTGTGGGAGAAAGGTAGCCCAAAGTGAAGGATGGGTGGCCCTGGGTCCATAATGACGCTTCCATCTCGCAGGGATATTGCTTTAGGTCCCGGCTGATGGCGCCTTCCCCTCTGACCCTGATTCCCTCCTAAAGATGAAGCATTGCAGAGGCCGTGCAGGACATCGTGGTCACTCCAGCCTTGCGGCTTCCACATTGCTTCTGCTTCTAGCGTGAGAGTCTTTGCTTAATGAGCATCGTAGGTTGTTCTAACATTTTTGGTTCTCTCTCTCTCTCTCTTTCTCTTTCTCTCTCTCACTCTCTCTCTCTCACACACACATGAAGTTCATATCTCCTTTTTTTTGGTGGGGATCACACCCAGTGATGCTCAGGGGTTGCTCCTGGCTTTTCACTCAGGAACCACCCTTGGCGGTGTTTGGGGGACCATATAGGGATGCTAGGAATTGAACCTGGGCCAGCCACGTGCAAGGCAAACTCCCTACCCGCTGTTGTATTGCTCCAGCCCCTCCTATCTCCTTTTGAATTTTGTTTGTGCTGAGATCCAGACTTGGGACCTCTCCATCTAAGCGCCTTTGAAGCTGACCTGGTGGCCTGGCTTTATTAGAATAAACCGAATAAACGCTGCTAATATGGCTTTGTCTTGCATAGCCAGAGACTTAGGGTGCTCCACAAGGCGTCTCTGTGAGATGCCTTCCAGTTCTGCAAGGAGCCATCTCTGTGCTTGCTCACCTGTGTGGCACTTGTGTTTGCTTTGGGTTGGGATGGGACCGTTCCAGCAGTGCTCTGGTCATTCCTGGTGATTTCTGGCCATCTGGGCTGAAGGTTGGTGGCCAGGACCTGAGGACGTGGTACTGCTTGGGCCCTACAGTACTGAACACCTCCAGCCAGCCCTGGGTGCTTGGGGGGGTCTCTAGGGATATATCTGGGAATATGGGGAGGGGGTATGGTACTGGGAGTGGAACTGGGGTTGTCAGCAATGCTAGTTCCCAGGCTCAGAACTATTTTTTTTTGGGGGGTGGGGTGGACCACACCTTGCTGTGGTCAGGGCTTAGTTCTGGCTCTGTGCTCAGGAATCACTCGGGGAGGAGACTGAGATGCCAGGAATCAAACTGGAGTTCACTGTGTGCAAGACAAATGCCTTACCCCCTGTATCATCTCTCTGGACTCACATTAAAAATGTGCTATAGTTTTTAGGTATTCTGAAACTGACCACTTTCATTCATACATATATTTTTATAAAACCTGTTTGGAGAATACTCTCCAAAAGAAATGGTAATAATTTATGGTGCCGCCTTTTTTTTTTCCCCATGAAAGGCAGTTTGATCTTTAGCAAAGAACAAGGATAAACAACCAGGTATCAGGCATCGATCATCCCATTGTTTTTGTCCTAAATTTAAGATTATTGCCTTCCTTTTTGTTCCGGCATCTTCTTTAACCCATTCTTCTTTCTTTCAGACAGGAAAAATAGGTGGTGGGGGAGGTTGTGGGGGAACTACAGAGTTATACCAGGCAAGATTATCCCTGTTCCTTCTTGGGGTAGGAAGTACAGTGTGTGTGTGTGTGTGTGTGTGTGTGTGTGTGTGTGTGTGAGTGTGAGTGTGTGTGTGTGTGTGTTCCAATTATTTGACCTTCTGATAGAGTAAATGAGGAAGGAGGTGGGGGTTCTGGACAGGTTAGAAAGAGAATTCCCAGAGCAATGTTTTGTTAACACTAGTCTGTATGCATCTGTATCCTGGGTAGAGGAAAAGAGATGCTTGCCCGGAGGCTTGCTTGCGGACTCCAAATGCACATCAGTATGTTGAAGGCTTTGACAAGGCTTGTAGGAAAGAAAACTGGAGAAAGGAAATAAACCCAGCATTTCTCAAATCCATTGAGCCAAGAATCTCTTTTCTTCTCCTACCTTAGAAAGATGACAACGTGGGGCCGGAGTGATAGTACAGCAGGTAGAGCTTTTGCCTTGCACGCAGCTGAGCCAGGTTTGATCCCCAGCATCCCATATGGTACCCGAGTGCAGAGCGAGTAGTAACCCCTGAGCGTTGCTGGTGTGACCCCAAAATAAAATAATGATAACTTCTCTTTTATATGTGGGGGCTTAAGATACACAGCGAGGTCGCAATAAAGGTCCAAAGGCTGTTGCCTTTGAACTGTGTGGGAGAACTGACCCACACAGCTAGTTGGCATGTGTGCGTGCATGCGTGTATGTGTGTGTGTGTGTGTGTGTGTGTGTGTGTGTGTGTGTGTGTTGAGAGACGTGTTGGGGTTCTGGGGGGTGGAGGGGATAGACTAGTGATGGGTATGTGTTTTTTTCCCCTTTTGGGGTCATACTCCGCATTGCACAGGGGTTACTCCTGACTCTTGCACTCAGGAATTACTCCTGGTGGTGCTTGGGGAACCATATGGGATGCTGGGAATCGAACCTGGGTTGGCCGCGTGCAAGGCAAATGCCCTACCTGCTGTGCTATTGCTCCAGCCCTGGATTTGGAATTATGTGTGTGAGGAACCACCTTTTGACAGCACTGTAATTCACAGAACCTCAATTAAAAAAAAAAACAGTCAAAACACCCACTTCAGCAACAACTTCCTCTCTCTTCAAATCCTGTGTGGAGCTAGTCTCTCTGGTTCACATTTGAGATGCAGACAGACGGGTGGAGATGGAGAACCCTGTTCTCCTGGGGTTCTGCTCGCAGGGTGGGTTCCATCTGGCAGGCTCAGCATGCTCAGAGGCCATGGGAATCCCATTCATAAAAAGAAGGTGACAGTGTGACAGTGGAGTCAAAGGTATCATTTCCCATTAGGTCAGAAAAAAACAGTGGCTGGGAAAATGAACTGTTGCCTTGGGAGGAAGCAGACATAAGGCAGGGGAGAGAACTGTCCACTACGGGAGAAGCACAGTCCACTACCGAGAGGGGACCTCCGGAACCTTGCAGAGATATGGGGCGGCCTTCTGTACTGAGAACTGAGCCAGGGAGTGCCGGCCACAGAGACCTAACTCCGCTCTGCCAGGGTTTCTGTGTCTGGGAGTGAGCATGGAAGTGCAGGTGCTCAGTGAGAATCTGTTGCTCAGGCTGGAGAGGATGAGCCTCATGGCATTTCCGGGAGTTTCTGGCCTTGACTGAGGGTCATGCTGCCTCCAGGTGCCCAGGGCCGTGGCTTCTCTGGGCAGATCCACTGGAGGTGGGTCAGGCTGAGCCCTTGAGTGCAACTTGGGCTGGGCCTTCTCCTTGCCTTGGTTTCTGCTCTCGCTCCTCTTGGGGTAATGAATCTGGGCATCGTGTGATGCCCACCTGGTGTTTATCACTGCCAGTCCCAGCAGGGTAATAGATAATGGCAGAGACTCAAGACCATGCCCTTAGGGCCTCATGCATCACTCCCCTTTTAGGGGGTCTTGCCGGGGGAGCGCGCATCAGAGCTGTTATGGATGCTGCAGGACCACTCCGCCAGGAAGCAAGTCCACTCTGCTTTGTAAATGAAGTGCTTTGCCGGAGTCAGGTTTTGCATCGTCGGCCTCTGGAGACACCCAGCGTGGCACCCCGGAGACCCTCGCTGCCTTGAGGATGACGCTGGTGCTGTGGAGAGAGGAGTTTGGTACAAAAGGGGTTTCTCTGATCTTGGCTGACCCACTCTCCTCATTTTTGTCTGGAAGGATCAGAGCTGCTCAAGGGGGCACATCTCATCTTTCTCCAACTCCCTCTGCCCCCATCTGTGTTCGGGAGGGTCTCCCACCAGCCATAGGTAGGGGGGAGTCTGTGCTGGGGAGGGTTTCCCGCCAGCCCTGGGTAGGGGGGAATCCGTGCTCGGGAGGGTCTCCCTCCAGCTCTGGGTAGTCCATTCTCTCCAGGAGACACCCAGAGCACACCGTCCAAATCCCTCATTAAATTGTTCCTGAGCACCCCGATTCTGTCGCGTTCCAGGCAGGATAGTGACAAAGTTTGTGCCTACACCTGTGAGGTGGGTTATTGGGTGGAGAGAGGTGGAGACAGCAGGAGTTGGAGCCCAGGGGAAGATGCTGAGTGAGTGAGCCCAGGGGAGTGAGGGCAGAGCGGGGGCTGAAAGGTTTCCCCCGAGAGAGTCGCCACAGCCTCGAGAGGGCCCTGGGGCTGTGACCTCCTGGAGGAAGGACTTCCCTCCTGACCATGTGGTCATCTGTGGTCAGAGACGCGCCATCTGGGAGCCATCAGGCCCGCAAGAGAGCACTGCCATCAAGAGCATCTTCACAGGCGGGAGGCAGGGCTCATTTCTGAAATCCACTTTTATTTCTTTTTACCATTAGTCTTCCAATATTTTTGGCCCCACCCAGAGTTGTTCAGGGGTTTCTCCTGGCTCTGTGCTCAGGAATCACTCCTGGCTGTACTTGGCGGACCATCTGCAATGCCGGGGATCACACCTGGGTTGGCCGTATGCACGGCAAGTGCCCTAACCATGGCCCTATCATTCCAGCCCTAGTCCCTTAATTTTTCCTCTCTCTTTTCCCTATAGGAGCAAGCTTCCCACCCCCCCCCCCCCTCTCAAACACACACACACTTTCTTTTTCTTTTTTTTTTTTGGTAGGAGTACTGCTATTTATTCAGCCACTGATTAGCTGATTGAATTGTGCATGAACTCCACCTTACTTTTTTTTCCCCCATTTTTTATAATTTTATTTATTGAATCACCGTGAGAGCAGTTATAAAACTTTTGGGTCTAAGTCTCAGTCATACAATGAAACACCCGTACCTTCACCAGTGCCCATTCTCCACCACCAAAAATCCCAGTATACCCCCATCCCACAGCCTCCCCCTGCCTGTGGGGCAGATGATTTCCACATTACTCTTTACTTTGATCACATTCACTATTTCAACACCAGACCCACCATTATTTGAGGTTTTACCCCAACACTGAGATCTGCTGAAAAGGCAACAATAGACAATTTGTGTTCTATTGCTGGTTATGAATAACATATGATGTCGTGTGGCTGCAGTAGGGCCATGCACACACACACTTTCACATTAAAATGTATAAATATCCTGAATATTTTGGATCATTACACCCTATTTAAGTAGTAGATTCTTAAATATGTTGTGATTTTTTTTTACCCCCTTCTACCTGGATTTATTACGGGTTTGAGTAAATCTCAGGTTTGGAATTTAATTCATTCCAGGTACTAGTGACCCTAAATTTGTCATCTGGCACAAAATGACATTTCTATCTGAACTTCCATAGTGCTGGCGTATGCCTGAGAATGTTTTCGTATCTTCATTTTAAAGTGTATCTGGTGCTTTTTTGTTTTTCCTCTCGGCCTCGGTTCCTTTCTGCGAAGTCTCTGAAATGCTGCCGGGAACTAACTCTCCGAGGTGTCACCGATTAGGGCTACATGACGACTCCGGGAACAGCCTGTTCATTTCCTTGCTTTCTACTGAGAGAAATCAGACGCATTTCCGTCCTCAGGCCACCGTGGAACATCCTTAACTGTCCCCAGGGACAAACACGCCAGCGCCTCACTTAGGAGACGGTTTTGGGTGTCCATAAATGCAGTCGAATATTAAGAAATTGCTCTCTGGGTGGAAATGCCTTTTCCCCTTTCCCCCTGCCCGTTCCTTTCTCTTTCTCATTTTTGGTGCTTGATAGCGAAATAATGATTGGTTATTCCCATTAGAAAGCTTTTTGTTTTCACTGAGGGAACAAATGGGGCGTGCAGACGCTGTTGGCTGGCCGGCCCGTCTGGCACCTTCATCTCCCAGCCACGTACCACGGGGTGCTGGGGCTCACTGACGTGGCTGAGTACACAGGGGCACTGTGTGCCCTTCAGGGCCATCCCCAAGGATGCCTGTTGTGCAGGCCCAGTGCTGTGGTGGTGTTTGTCGTTACAGCGGTGGACAACTGCTTGCTCCCGACCACACCCTCCCGCAGTGCCCCCACCAGTCCCCTGGCCCGCTGTCCCCACTGCACCAAGAGCCAAGCACCGTAGGATCTGCTGGGCTTGCCCAGCCGTCGAATGTTCCAAGCAGAAGACTTTCCGTAGGCTTCTGTTTCTGCGGGATTCCCCGTGGGTGCCTGATCTCACGGTGTTCTCATACCTGAAGGCAGTGTGAGACTTTTCTCACGTGTTTCTGGTTTCACACGGTGCTCCTGGTTCCACACTGTGTACCTGGTTTCACACTGTGTACTTGGTTTCAAACTATATTCCTGGTTTCACACTGTGTTCCTGGGTCTACACTGTATTCCTGGTTTCACACCGTGTACCCAGTTTCACACTGTGTTTCTGATTTCCACACTGTGTTCCTGGTTTCACACTGTTTTCCTGGTTCCACACTGTGTTCTTGGTTCTACACTGTGTTCCTGGTTCCACACTGTGTTCCTGGTTTCACACAGTGAAGATGGCACAGCAGAGCCCATTAAGTCACACCCTTGTCACTTTGACATGGCTTTCTGTGGAGACCTTCTCTGTTTCTTCATCAAGCCAGACTTCATCCCTCTGAGAGATAGAACCAGGTTTTCTCCTGCCCTCCTGTATAGCAGCCATCAGCCCTGTTTGCTTGCTCTGTGCTTCCTGATAAACTCATCTGTCTCCGTCTTTCTTATTCTCGTCCTCAGATCCCTGCAGCTTGAAATGATCTCCCCTCTCCTCCGCTCCCCCACTCCCCCCTGCCACATCTGGCAGATCTGGAGCATGAGCATGGATGGTGGGGGTGGAGTTCAGAGTTGTCTCCTGAGAGGCTTGGGGAACCACGTGGTGCTGGGAATTGACCCCAGATGCACCCCAAACACTGTGTTATCTAATGGTGCTTTTTACTTTTTTTTTGAGGATTTTGTTTTTTTAAAAATTTCAGGTCGAAAAAGTAAATGAATTATCTTGATCCTAAACAAATACAATCAGAAGAAAGCGATCTATTATTGACAATTAAAAATGTTTCTATGTCCTTTAGTGTTAGAATTGAAAAGAAGTGCTTTGTTGGTCAGTTTTTTTTTTTGGTTTTTGGGTCACACCCGACAATGCACAGGGGTTACTCCTGGCTCATGTACTCAGGAATTACTCCTGGCCATGCTTGGGGGACCATATGGGATGCTGGGAATTGAGCCCGGGTCGGCCGTGTGCAAGGCAAATGCCCTACTCATTGTGCTATGACTCCAGCCCTCATGTTGGCCGGTTCTTTAGGAAGCTGTGATGCAGTCTGGGTGCTGGTAAGAGGAAACGATCCCTGTCTGACTCACTCTTTAGCTGACCTATTGGCAGTACTTGAAGACATTAAACCACTTTATGGGGAAACTTGATGGGTACGAGTTTATTGGCCCACTATCCGTGTAAGATACAGAATAAAATATCCTCAGGTGGGCCCATGAGAATAAGGTCTATAAAGTAAGAATAACTTGGAAGAGGAAGCACTAAAAGGGTGAAAGTGGACACGGAAGTATAACAAGGCTCTTCTATGTTCGAGAAAGAGGAGACACAGCAACATTATGATGGTGGAATGTGGACTTCTGGACCAATTTTGGGGCCCTAAATTTTCCCTCATTCTATTACTTTGCTAAATCAACAATTTACTTGGAGCCAGCTGCTCTAGTGAACAGGCTTTAAATAAGGAGACAGAAATAACCAAGACGAATGATGGAGTCATCCTTTACTGTAATATATTTCCATAACTCCTAACAGTCCCCACTTAATCAAGAGATTGGCAGGACAGGGATCAAGTTGGTAATTTGCAGTTGGGCCGTAGTAAAAATATTATAATTCATGGATGAGACACCCAGACTGCTCTATGCATTATGAGTTTAACTTGACTTATAACTCTTTCTGGAATTTAAACTGTCATATCCGACCATATGCGTTGACTTTTATAGTGATTTAATGAGTTGTTTGGTGAAAATAAATGTTGACGAAGTTACAGAATTTTCCAACTCTATCCTGGTCCTTGTTGTTTTGTGTTTGTTTTTAGGTGCCTGTTCTTCCTTTAGAAACTAAAGTTATTGTAACTGCTTTACAATAATAAGAGTTTCTGTGTCTCTAATCCCAGGAATAGGACCTTGATTCTGGACAGGTTTTACTCATTTTACATGCTTGATCTTAGTGGATGGATCATGGCCAGAAGAACCGAATAGAATAGGTTCTCTGGTGCCAGCAAGAAAACGTTGCAGCCAGAGAACGCAAAGCCCTGACATCCAAAGGATCAAGTGCTTCTGTGGAATATGGTTTGGTTTCCTCTGAGTTCTGTGGGGGCACCAGATTGTAACAATTAAGATTGCTGCTCGAGAAGTTGGATCGAAGGGTGGATGCTTATTTTGTAAGGGGAGTCTCAGTTCTTAGAGTCTTTCAAAGGAGAATCTCAGCTACTGGATTGATAATGGTAATACAGCGAGAAATGAAATAATGCCAATTTGTGGTGGTAGTAGTATAGCAAAGAATCCTACCAAATGAGCTGTAATTTGAGCAGGCACACATTAGACACTCATTAGGTAAAGTAGGGAACAACTAATTGGCATATTATGTCCCCTTTAATTGGTTCAGCTAACTTTCAGTTATGGAGTAAGGGAAGAGTTGGGAATTGTGTTTGGGGATTTGGTTGGGCCAGAGAGACCTCATAAAATTTCCTTCCATGATAAAAATGATTAGATGCACCACCATTTAGCAAACATAATAAGAAAAGAACCCACAATCCATTAGGAGCTGCCTAACCATCCCAACTGTGAGGCCATTGAGCTGGCATGAGCATCAGACTGGGAGTAAAGTGTTGTGTGTGTGGAGGGGTGAACTTCTGGGCACCTTGTACCCCAAAGAGTGATTGACGCTTTGTCCCAACCAAGAGCTCTTCACCTCCCTTGGCCAATGGTTTACTTGCTCATGAGTTTCACCCCATTGCTACAGTGATTTGCGTTTCTCCAGGGAGATGAAAAGATAGGGATTTCCTGGAACCCATGAATGAACCCCTAAAACACTTTTCCTTTAAAATTTTTGGACAGGGAAGATAGTACAGCAGTCAAGTGTTGACTTTGCATGTACCCCCACTTAGCTTCAGTGCCCGGCATCCTCTTCGAGCCTCTTGGGCCCTGCCAGGAGTGACCCCTGAGCTCAGGAGCCAGGAGCAAACCTGGAGAACCTCTGGGTATGGCCTACAAACAAAACGTTTAGATATTTGAGTCAATTTTTGGGAGCTTGAGGACAGGTTGCCTCGATTGTGCGTTTCCCTTTGGGTTTGTGGCCTGGACTCTGTTTTGGGAGGGAGACCATGAGAGCTGCAGAACTCTGGCGTGCTTGAGGGATACCCAGAGTGCCGTGTTGCACGTGGGCTTGCCTCCAGAGTGCAGTCCCAGGGTGACCCCACAGCACTGTCAGTTAAGGTCAGGTTTTATCTTCTAGAGCAATAATAGACCACTTACCGGGTGGGGACGTTTCTGGTGTCGGAGGTGCACCTGCAGGATGCCTGGAAGTTGAGGCCTGTCTATGGAGCGTCTCCTGGATGACGTGGGTCTCTGCCTTGAGCCCATCCACTCTCCCACCTAGACCTGGCTGCCCGAATGGCTCCTGGCTATGTTTGGTGGCTTCTGACACAGCTGAAGTTGTCTCACTCTCTTCTCCGAGTCACTCACCAGTGCAGTGATTCTAACCTGTGATCAGTAGAGATGGGTCGACCCAGACTGTGCCTTCACTGAAGGGGACCATTTGTTTGTGTTTAAGCACAAGCATGAGTCTCGACCGGAGCTGCCACGCGGGTCTGGAAAGCGTCCTGAAGTGTGACGACGGCTGGGTAGTGGAAGTAGTGTCAATGCATTACTATGTGTACCTAGGTCGAGAGGTCAACATGACAAATGACCTGGCACCCGAGTTGTGCAGGAGGAAGAGAGCGGCTTGGAACGCCTTCAAGAACGTCGAAGAAATAGCTAAGAGGACGAAGAACCTCCGGCTCCGGGCACATCTCTTTGATTCCACTGTTCTTCCTGCATTAACATATGCCTCAGAGACTTGGGCCCTACGCAAACAGGATGAGAACGCTATTCAGGTCTCCCAAAGAAGAATAGAAAGAGCTATGCTTGGAATATCACGTTTCACTCAAATGAGGGAATGAATCCGGAGTTCTGACATCCGTCGACGATCAAGAATCAGGGACGCTGTCTCATTTGCCAAGGTGTCGAAAATCAGATGGGCTGGTCACGTAATGAGATTTAAAGACGACTGCTGGACTAGAGCTGTTACTGACTGGATTCCACGGGATGTCAAAAGACCGCGTGGCCGCCCACCTACCAGATGGTCAGACTTCTTCGTCAAGATCATGAATGATCGGTTTGAGGCCCTTCATGTTCCCGGAGCGAACAGATGCCATTGGGCTACACTAGCACGCGACAGGGACAAATGGAGACGTTACTGGCGTCCGCTCGAGCAAATCGCCGACTAACGGGAAGTTAAGTGATTAAGTGATTAAGTGAAGCACAAGCAACGCTGAGAGAGGGAAGCAGTTTCTGATCTTCCTCCTGATCTTTGCTCTCCCTGGCTGACACCTTGACTTCTCTTTCTGGTATTAACCTACATATTCTTCAGTGACACATGGTCACTGCAATCGTTCTTTGGGGTAGGGGCATGCAGCAGTGCCCAAGCTTTACTCCTAACTCTGTGCTCAGTGATCACTCCTGACGGTGCTTGAGGGAGCCAGATTTGGTACTGGGAATTGAACCCATGTGTTGGCTACATGCAAGACAGACACTCTACCCACTGTACTATCTCTCCGGCCCTTCTCTGAGGTTTGGTCTTCGCATTTAACACTCTGGCTTCACTACAGAAGTCAAGTTCTCTCTAATAGCCCATCCTACCTCCCTGTTACACCTGCCTTAATTTCTTTGTTTCTATGATAGAATTATCCAGTTTGGGGGTGAATCAATATCTAGTATTAACGTTACTATGCTTTATAAATATTAGTTACAGCTGAGCCACGCACAGTGATTTTTGGGGTGTGGGGGAGGGTTTGGGCCACACCCATTGATGCTCAGGGGTTACTCTTGGCTTTGCACTCAGGAATTACTCCTCGTGGTGCTTGGGGGGAAATATATGGGATGCTGGGGGTTCTACCACTTGCAAGGTTCTATCTGTTGTATACTGTTTTCTTTGTTTTGGGAAAAGTTATTCAGTGGAGGAAGGGGAATATTTTTTAAACCTTATTATTATTTTTTTTGACTCACTGTGAGATACATCATTACAAAGTTGTTTGCCATCAGATTTCAGTCATGTCATGATCCAACACCCAACCCTCCACCAGTGTCCATTTCCCACTACCAATGACCCCATTTTCCCTCCCACCACCTCTCCCCCTGCCCCTGTACTGTTGCTCCTGATTTTGTTTCTTGAATAGTTGTTTTTGTAGGAGCAGTGTTGTTTAGTGTCACAGATAGGGTGGAGACCACTGGTCTCCGGCCTGGTTATGACCATTGACCTGTGGACAGGTGTGCAGGCCAGATACTGATTTGTAGGTGTTAGAGGGCTGAAGAACGTACACTTGGGTTAATTAACATTTCAGTATTTCTTCTGCTTTAATTTCTGTGTGTCTCTTTGCACTTGTGGTTCAAAGGGAAGAGTTCTAAGACTACTTGCACTGAAGTTCTGAACATGGCTTGCCTCCACTGTGAGCGGCTCAGTTGCCCTGTGGTGGGCAGACAGCCTTATCACACGCTTGGGCTTCCCACTGTCTGAACCGGGTCTGCTCTAATAGTTCTTGGCACCCACCTTACTGCTACTCAATCTGGTCTGGGCTGTTCCGGATCATTCCTTTTCTGGACTTTTATTGAGTTGTAAATTTCTGCTAGTTATTTTTTGCCGGGGATAGGGAGGTTTGGGTCATACCTGGTGGTGCTCAGGGCTTGCTCCTGGCTCTGAACTGGGGCTCACTCCTGGTGATGTTGAGGTGGCGTGATGGAACTCAGACGACTCCCTCTCTGGCCCTGAAGTTGTAGTTTTAAATGTGGAGAAGTGGGGCTGGAGCGATAGAACAGCGGGTAGGGCGTTTGCCTTGCACGCGACCGACCTGGGTTCAATTCCCAGCATCCCATACGGTCCCCTGAGCAACGCCAGGAGTAACTCCTGTACATCGCCAGGTGTGACCCAAAAAGCAAAAAAAAAAAAAAAAAAAAAAGTGGAGAAGTCCTTTATTCTTTATTGCTTGAGAAAGATTTCTTCTATTTTTTTTTCTTATGCGATTTCGCCCTTACCATTTACCATTTGGTTTATTCCCCCCTCTCTGGCTGCTTTCTGCACGAGCCTGTCTTAGCTCGCCTGTGTCCACTCTGAGCCATGATGCAGCCACAGTTGGCTGGCGCCAGGCAGACGCTTGTCCACATGTGGACTTTAATTTAGGGCGATTGCTCAGAGCCCCTTCTTGATGGATATCCTGACTCTTGGGATTTATAGGCCTTTTTTTGTCATGGGTTGTTTGTTTTTCCTAGAGAAAAACCACCCAATCTTGTGTACTGGGAGATGGGTCACAAGGCGAGGAGCCTGGATTCCACGGGCCCAGGAGCAGGAGCAGGGCAGCCGGGGTGGGGGTGCAGACTCACCTGTCCCCATTTCCCAGGGTGAGCCCACCTCAGGCGGTGGGGGCTCTGCTTCTGGACCTTTCAGTCTGTTGACCGCAGTGAGAGCAATTGTGGCAGCTAAGACGGGGCTCTGGGGGCAGGTGACTGCTTCTGTTCACCTCATTGGGGCATCCTTGATTTTGTGTGGGTGCATTGTCACCACTTCTGCAGGGAGAGGGGCTCTCATTAGGACAGATATTCGCGTCCTTGGACTGGGATCTGAAACGTCGAAAGAATGTTGATAATGCTGATGTTAGTTCAACACTAAGCGTTTCTGGGGACCTCTTCCTTCACTTTCGCCTGTGAGCACAGCGGGGATCTCTCCAGAGGCAGCCAGGGAAGTGAACCCAACAGATTGAATGTAGAAGCAGGGAAGAAGAATTTTCTATCTCACAGGACAATTTTTTATTTTCAATTTCTGGGTCATGCCTGGCGATGCTCAGGGGTTACTCCTGGCGGCATTTGGGGGGTCCAACCCAGGTTGGGTGCTGCATCATACTGGACTCATGGTGTCTGTTCTGCCAGCTACAACCAGACGCACAGTCTTGCCCACCTCTCGCGTTCTCCCTTTGTCTCGGAATTGAGTTATCTTTCCTAAAAGATGCTTTTCACATTAACATATGTTGGGTGTATTTGTATCAAGGAAATAAATGAATAAAGGCTGAAAGCGCCCCTTTCTGATAAAGATATCTGGATCTCTGGATCTCTGGATCTTGCAGGCAGAAGATTCTCAGAACATTGCAGCAAAGGAAACACAGATCTTTTTTTTTTTCTTTTTGAGTCATACCCAGATATGCACAGGGGTTACTCCTAGCTCTGCACTCAGGAATCATCCCTGACGGTGTTCGGGGAACCATATGGGATGCTGGGAATCGAACCCGGGTCGGCCGCGTTCAAGGCAAATGCCCTACCCACTATGCTATTGCTTTAGCCCCAGATCTTCCCCTTTTCATCTCCATCCCCACAAGGATCTGGCCCAGGACCCACAGCAGGATTCTGAGTGAAAGGTGATGTTGGATTTTCTGCAGGCAGTTCCAGTGTTTAGCTTTTAGTGGAGTGTGAACTCAGTTGATGAGGTTGGGGTGCACTAATCTGTCTGTGTGGCTTCCCCTCTTTCTGGAATTGCATGCCCCCGAGAGGTGGGGTCCACTTCCTCCAGGCGTTCAGGTGACACCTTCCCCTTTCTCTCTGGGACCCACCCAGTTCTCACAGCTTGTAGAGCCTGCGTGAGCCTCTCTTCGGGGCTTATGTAGGCACTGATTTCTGGTGGTCTTTGCTGGGGCACCTGCATTCTCTCCTCATTGAGGTCCGTCACCTAGCCCCATTCTTGCTCTGAGAACAGGGGTGTTCACATATTTTTGTTCCTTTAATATTAACGTGACTTGGGTTTCAGGAAGGAACGGGGATAGACAATAGGTCTGATGTTTAACTGGAAACACGACCCCTGATTGATGATAGATAGTTGCCATTTTGTACTTTATTTTTACTTTTCAGTTGAGAATCTTAAGATACATATAGTGGCTACTGTTTTTAGAGAAAGCTATGTTGTCATCCTTAAGAAGTACTTTGGAAAGAGTATGAAAAAATTGGGGTAACTTTGAGCTGGATTTTGTGGGCGGATCTATTGGTTATAGTCTGACACATGAGGGCATGGTTGGGGTGCGGCTGGCAGCCCACCCTGCTCTCCCAGCGTGGACTCCAAGGTCATGTCAAAGGATTTCACTTTAGCCATCAGCTTGGTTGGATTCATGGTGCCTCCAGCGAGTCACTGCTCAAAGGTCAAAGGCAGTCTCTCTTACTCTCCTCTTTCAGTTCCTAAAAAAAGATGTTGGGAAAGATGTTGGAAGGAAGAAATACTGTCTCTGATACCCACTTCCCAACTTTCCTCTCTCATTTTCCCACACTGCATTGAAAAGGAAGATTGCAGTTATAGCTGTGATTCTTTTCAAGAGAGCATTTGACTTGCTGGTCACCATTTCCCCACGAATTTGAACAGAACCACGTTCATCTCACAGTTTATAATATTTGTAAGAATCAGTTTCTTGGAAACTAGTTATTTTCCCTTGCCACTATACCTTTGCTTTGGATTTATGCAGCCACAAATCATATGATTTGAATTATTTTGGTGTATTTCAAAGTTTATGCATGGCTTTCTCTTGGATGGCGGGTAAGACGGGAACTGAGTGTGGAGAAGGGGATGGACGGGGAAGTGTTTGACTGTGCTGCTTTCTCGGGAGACAAAAACATGCAGCTTGATTCACAAAATTGTACTGTTCATTTTAGTGGTGGGAACGGGTGTTTATGATTTCACTATTTTTAATATATATATACATATATTTCAGGTTCAAACCATTAAAAGAACAATGATGGTGCTGACCAGCTGTAGGAAGAAGGAGGGAGAGCAGGAAGACGGCTCCGGTGCTAATCTCCAGTCTGCCCTGTGCAGGATCACTAAGAGGCTTGCACTGCAGACCGAAGCTGGCATGGAATAAGTGCACTTCCTTCCCTTAAAGGCTGGGCTCTGGGGAGAACACCTCTCAAGCAGCTGAAACCCAGAGCCACGGGGATGCCTACGCACCACTGGGGGTGAGCACAAAGCCAGGAGGAGCGCTTGAGCACCGCCAGGTATGACCCAAACACACTCCTCCAAAAAGAATAAAGTCTGGTCCTGATGGCTGCCTCTGAGCTAGTCCCTGAGAAGGACTCTGAGTGAAGGGCTGTTCTCAGGCTCACGTTGCTTTTTTTGGGGGTCTTGTAAATGTGAGCCTTGTTGGTTTTCAGAGGGCTCGTCTCTCTCTCGAGGACCGAGCTGAAAACGCACTGGGGTACCAAAAGGTTCCAACTCTTTGTTTTGCTGTGAAGAGCTTGGGGTTTTGGCTTCCCACTGCCCAGAGGCTGGGGGACAGGGCAAGAATGTGTTTCAGCCTTTCCTACCTGCTTCCAGGTGACTGGTGTTGGCTTTTGTATTGTGGGTTGGGGGGTGAAACTGCCTTCAGGGTTTTTTAGGGGAGCCCCATCCTTTGTAGCCTTGGGCTGTGTATCTCACCACATTGTTCAAGAGTCTGAAAGGAGCCATTGTTAAGGGCTATGTGGAGCTTGATTTGCCTAGGGTGGGTAGATGATTCCTTGATGGAGAAGTGAGAAGATTCCACCCTACTGATCTGAGTGGAGCATCTGGGTGTGTTATGCGCTGCTTCCCTGGTCACGCCTCCTTGGTGTGGGCAAAGCCACTTCTGTGCTCTCTCGGGCTGTGCCCAGAGGCCAGTCCTTTCAGATCTGGTGGCTGGATAAAGGTATCTCAGTCATGTTGGTGTTCTCTAACTTCTTCCTGGCAAAGACCAGCGATGACTGTTGCCTGCGGGTGCTGAGCGGACTCTGGCATGGGTGTTTATTCACGACACCACCACTGCCATGTCCATTGATTTGAAGACTGTCTGTGAGGGTACTTATCTCTGCACCTTTGCTCTGAGGGTCACTGACAGATCCAGCCCTGGTGACTGTGCACACATGAAGCCCCCTGCCAGCACCGAGTTGCCCTTGGCCTGTGTTGTTGGGTGTTGTGGAATCACCAGGTACCACGGAGGCGTCCCACAAAGTAGACTAGAGATTGGCACAACCCACCATGGAGGGGTTCTGCAGGGGGGCCCATGGCGTGTGCTCGTGTATGTCTCCCTTCTTTGCTGGGGCCTTGGCCCCAATCTTAGGGTGAGTTCTTGCTTACAGAGAGCTCCAATCGGTCCGTGTTGACCCCTGTCTCTGAGTAAAGGAAAAATATCATCCCAACAAGGAATAGTTCTTATCACAGATGAAGCTCTGAACTTAGGGTCTGCCTTAAGTAACACATTAAAGGTGATATCTTTGGTGGAGGGAGAACTCTGTGTGTTGGAGGTCACACTTTGCACGTAGGAGGCCCTGGATTCCATCCACAGCACCAGTGGTCCCCAGAGCACCACTGAGGGTGACTCCTGAGCACTAAATTGGGGGTAGCCTCTGAGTGCTGTCTGGTGTGGCCTCAAAACAAGTAAAATGATATTTTGTTCTTAATGTACTCTACCTTGTTAGGGTTATGTTCTTCGGTATGTATGTATTTTATGCACATATATATTTTACAAGTTGTATTTCTAGTTGTACGGAACTACGGCTACTTAGAGTATTTTGAATTCATATTTCAATTTGTTTAAGGCAGCTTAGCAAACTATGTACATAGTAACAGGGCATTTTAAAAGTGAGGGAAATTGGAGCAAAGGGAAAATAATGGTAAGAAAATAAAAGGAACACAAGGTGTTATTGAGTATGAAGTTTGCCAAGGGGGCTGGTTGGAGGAAGGCAGTACATTTGTCTCTGCATTTTCTGAAAGCCAGTGGGAAGCAGGGACCCAGGGCCCACAGCTTTATTAGCTCAGCCGACATCTTCTTGGTGCAGTGATATTAATTCCTGATACGGCATCTGAGATGGATTCTTCCTGTGGGTGCATGTGGTAGATTGCATCAGAATAGAGTGCGGTGTGAGAGAGGCAGCACAATTTTTCAGCCAAGACCATTCAAGGAAACACAACTTTCCCTATTCTTTTTCTTGGTCCCCATACCCGGGAAGCCTTGGCCTGACGCCTCCTGCCATCTTGACGCCGCCATATTGGAGAGCATCTGTGGTGAGAGAAGGGGAGAGACTCTTTGGGGGAGGCTGGCAGGGGCCTGAGCTGATTCACGGGCAAAATTTTATTCTGTTTGTTGCTTTATCATTTAGGATGGTTTTAGGCACAGCAGTAACTAATTGAAACAGTTCATTTATTGTTGTTGTTGTTTTCTTTCTTTTTTCTTTTTTTTTTTTTGCTTTTTGGGTCACACCTGGCAATGTGCAGGGGTTACTCCTGGCTCTGCACTCAGGGATTACTCCTGGCAGTGTTGGTGGACCATATGGGGTGCTGGGAATTGAACCCGGGTTGGCTGCATGCAAGGCAAATGCCCTACCCGCTATGCTATCGCTCCAGCCCCTGTTGTTGTTTTCTGAGCACAGTTGTGCTCAGAGATCACTCCTGGCCAGTGATTGAACCTGTATTGGCCACATGCAAGGCATGTGCCTTAATCCCTGCACTGTCTCTCCAGCCCAGCCACAGTTTACTTCAAAAATGATGGTGAAAAACCCTTCCCACCAGCTCTGTGCCAAGTGACCCTGGTATGGGGATTGCATCTTCAAGGGTTCTCTATGGAGGTCAGAGCCAGAAGCCACAGAGCTTATCAACACATCCTTGGTGAGGGGCTTGGAATACAAAGCCTTAGAAGTTCCTCAGATTTTCAGAAACATCTGGCCAGCCACAGTGTTCAGGTTGTTGAAAGTCTTTCACCTAGACCCTATGCAGAGCTTCTTAAAGACCAGTGGACTTTCATAGGGATTATCTTCAATAAAACCCGGTTTCCTGGTAGAGAGTGACATTATTATTTAAAGACAAAGTATGGGATGTCCTCAGGTTTGTCTTTTGGAGTCGAGGGTTTCAGGTAAACCAGATACCCGCCCAGTGCTCAAACTGTTGGTTCATGATCCAGATCTCTTACTGGCCGGGTGGAGGACCACTGAGGGCCGGATGCTTCCTCTATCCCCGATTAATGCAGCTCCTGGGCACCTGTGTTTGGCAAGCTCTCCTTGCGTGCGCCCCGACAGAGGGCAAGAACATCTGGGACTCCCTAGGAATATCATCATTCAGTGAAGCACTGATGGGGTTCCATCCTCCGGTTTCTATTTGCTGGCCTTTCAGAGCTTCCTGGGAAGGGCAAATTCCTTTAGGGAGAGGAGACAGGCTTTATTCATCTGTGGATGTTAGTGCAGAGCCGGGATTATTGACCCGAGACAACCAAGGCTGTCAGCAGCTGTGGCTGGAAGCCCAGACTCCCAAGGCACAGCGCCCATGCCCAGATTCTACTCATGAAGAACCTCGGGTGGACTGTTCGACTCCTCGGTGCCTCAGTCTCCTCCCCTGTAGGGTACTCTGAAGACCTGCCAGTAAGGGAGCGCTGATCTAAAGACTCCAGGATTTCTTCTGCAAGTTTAGTTCGTTTATTGATTTAGTTTGGTCTTCTGAGTGCTGTGGGGGAACCGGAAGACCCTCCTAGGCCAGGTGGGCGGGGACGAGCCAGGCCTGAGGATGTGCTACTCAATGCTGAGATCCAGGCCACTCCCCGTGGGATTTGGGGGCCCATTGGGTTACACTAGAGTTGCTCAGGGGATCATCCGGGGCTGAAGATTAAACCTGGGTCTCTTGAGCTCCCACATGAGACTTACTGTCTGGACAGTCTCTCTGCCCCCAAGTTTCATCTCTAACGAGATGTTCTCACACACACATTGGGAATTGCTATCAATAGCAACTCCCATCTTTATTTTATCTATTACCTATGTACTTCTCTCTGGTCATCTTCTTTGCCTCCATCCACCCCTCGCCTGGCTATGGCCACTTCATCTGCTTATTCATTCTGCCTCTCTCCCCACAGAATTGGAGGCTTATGCTGATTTAGTTACACAGTCACAGCTAACATTTGTGAGCTCGCGTTCATTGAGCTAAATTACTTTTTAAATCCTCATGATGGTCCTTGGAGGGGTGTGTCCCGACTCTCATTTGACAGATGAGCCAAATCTTTTGGGCTCTTGGCAGAGTCAGGATGGGAAGACAGGTTTTTGGAGGCAGAACCTTGTTCATTTAGCAGTATACAGTGTCACCCCATCATCTTGTCACTATGATAAAATACAGCACAATAAAGCCCTACTTGCATTTTTTGAGTAGTACAGCTAAAATATTTGGATTGCTCATCAGTAAATAAACCTGGACAAAGACCAACACCGATTATGATGGCACAGTGGAGACATGCAGAGTGGTGTCTTTGGTCTGTGGACTGACTTCAGCTGTGAAGGAATTTAATTTAATTTGTATGTGAGAGATGCAGCACATTCGAGCAAAGGGCTGTGGATGACATAGAAATGAGTTCTGTTCAAGGGGAATGAAATAGCAAGAGAAAGGGAGATGAGGGCACATTAATTCTTGCAGCTTAAGTAATCAGTCCCTTCACCTCCTGTGGCCACGGTGTTTGGCCGGGTGAATATATCACATAGCACCGTGTACAAAGGGGATTTCTACAAGCAGTATTATTGCTAAACACAATTGAATTTTAGATAAATCTCATACATCCGTTTCATCTCACCTTTTGTTACAGGATTTCAAAATGATCGCAAAAACACTAAGGAAATGAAACGTTATCTAGCTCTCATCAAAAGAGCAAGAGTATTGCAGTTTTGGTTATGAGAAATATGAGTGAAGAGACATTCAGAAATTGTACATCTGCCACTCAGAGCCACAAGCTGGACTCAGAACTCTTTCCCCTATCAGATGTTTTCCCAGAAAAGATGTTTCACGGATTCCATCTACTGTCATTATGCATACAACCCTGCCTGCATCTTGGAAGCAATAAACAAATAACAAATTTCATTTTTATTGTTCTTAGGTGGCAGCACATGTCTTTATTTGAGGGCTCTTAGGTTTAGGGAAATGGTACCAAGTTAACAAAGTCTGTTTTCATGATTCCAGGCCTGGGGTTAGAAGGTAACTGTCACCACCTCATTCCTAGAGGTATTAGAGAGAGAGAGAGAGAGAGAGAGAGAGAGAGAGAGAGAGAGAGAAAGAGAGAGAGAAAGAGAGAGAGACAGTCTGGGTGAGAGAGAGACAGTCTGGGTGAGAGAGAGAGACAGTCTGGGTTTTGGGGGGCACTGTGGCTGGGTTATAAGAAGGCAGATTAACCCCCTCAGGAGGCAGGACAAACAACCACACTATACTCTAAATTTGTCAGCTGGGGAAGCATTTGATGTGTGACCCTGGAGAGTGAGAGAATCCATCTGGTGCTTGGTGTTTTGACAAGAAATGTGAGTGAGAGAGGAACTCACTGATTTTAATCTCAGGATAAGTGACTGATTTTAATGCTGGAAGGGATCTTAGTCCAACAGCCTGTGTTTTCTCTGAAGAAATTGGTTTCAGAGTGGTGAGCTGCCTTTCACGCATGGTCTTTTGAGAACCACCCAATACATCCCTGGCCCTCACCCCTTCCACCTTGTTCTTTCTTTCCCTGGAGCAGGGAAAATACCCGCCTTTGAAAGGCTACAGAGATTAGACGCATGGACTGTTTTTTATGTTGCGCTCATCCTTCATGATTTCATTGACTCTTTCATTAGCACTGCACTGTCCTCCCGTTGTTCATCGATTTGCTCAAGTGGTCCCAGTAACGTCTCCATTGTGAGACTTGTTGTTACTGTGTTTGGCATATCGAATACATCACGGATAGCTTGCCAGGCTTTGCCGTGCGGGCGAGATACTCTCAGTAGCTTGCCGGGCTCTCCGAGAGGGGCAGAAGAATCGAACCCGGTTCTTTCATTACTTCCTTGAATCTTTCTGAAGCCATGGGCCTTCATACTGCTATTTGCCAATTTTATAGCCAAGGAAACAACATCCAAGGTGGCCTAGGATGTTGACCCAAGCTACCCTCTTAGCAATCTTCTTTCAGAGACCACAATCTTGTTTCCCCATACAGACAGGTCCTCCTTGTTGTCCTCTCTCTGACCTGGGTCACTGTGCAGAGAAAATTCTCCTGAACATTCGCGGGTGTGATGGAGGCCAGGAGAGAGCCGGCCCTTCCCTTCCTAGTAGGTCTTATCTGCCTTTCTCGATTTCACGCTCCTTTCACTGTTTCCTAGAATGATCTTTCCTTTGACATTCTACAAAGGACTTCTTATTGCCAGTCCGGGCTTCATCTGTGTTTTCCCTTTATTTGTTTGTTTGCTGGGGAAGTTCCTAGGGTAGAGATCTGTTTGCTACAGTCTTATTTATTGTCCAAGGGCTGTGCATACTCCGACACACTGATCAATAGCAGGATAACAACGTTACTCATTTTGAATGAAGGCGAGTTGCAGGTAGTAGTTCTTTACAGTGAGCAGGTGAAAAAACCATTTGTTCTGTTGCTGCTGGGAGCCAGGAGATGTGTGTGAAGGGTGGAAGACGAAGGAAGTAGCTCTTCCGGTGACTTGATTGGAGCCGGGCAGCACACTGACCACAGGTGCTTGGAGGGAATTCCTGGAGTTGAATGGTTGGCTAATTCGGTTCTAGACTTAAGAAAACATGGCTGTGGGGAGGACTGTCATAAGAAGAAGCTTAAGACCAGAGAGCATTTCTGAATGCTAGAGCTGGATGAAGGGAGTGAATATCATAGGGAGGATGACAAGGACGCAGTGTGGATTCTATCTGGAATGCATCCAGCCGAACGGTGCAATTTCTGTGCATCCAGGCTTGCTCAGCGAGAGATCCTGGCTGCCTGGGGTAGGCATCCTGATTTCCTTTCTGAGTTACAAGTTCAAGCATGTTCAACAGAGAAATGAACTAGGGCGGACGGATTGATGTTTCCAATTTATTTTCTCAGGGTGGGGCAGGTGTTTAGCTCCCTAGGAAGGGACACACAGCATCACTCCCAGCTGTGCAGATGCATGTCTGGGCGGGCAGCCCTGCTGGCCAGGAGTGGTGGCCACTGAGGTCTGTTTGTGGGAGGGGAGCTCCTGCCTAGGCGAGGGGGGGCAGGCCCAAGAAGGAACCAGGAGTAGGGGAGGTGGTGTTTGCGCTAGGTGCCACATTCATGGGACCTGAATTCTCCTCCTTGGTGCATCAAGCAGCCCCTCTGGCTGCAGGGGAAGCCAGAGATTTGCTTAATCAACACTATCCCTGTGGGCGTCGACAGGGGCCTCTCCAGATAGGGTAGCTGTCCACCTCCCAGAACATTCTGTTCATTGCTCCTCTGGTCTCTCTTTCCTTCTCCACAGAAGCTTCATGAAAATAGGGCAGCTTCCTGCAGAGTCACTGTTACTGCAAAAGTGGATTTATTCCTGAGCATGTGGGTTTTTGAGAATTGTATGGACGATTTGGACACAGCACTTTGATGCTTAGAGAAGTTACTGTTGTGCAGTTGAAGTTGATGAGTCTGTCCCTTCCCAATGCCTGGACCTCTCTCAACCCGTCTCCCAATGCCTGGTCCAGATTAGGACTCCACGGTCCTGTCCCTACACCACCTGCCCTCCTCCAGTGTATGATGACCCGGTTCTGTCCCTGTGCTGTTCTCTGGCCAGGGTACATGGTCCTGATCTGAAATCTGCAGCAGAATCCTGTGACCTGTGGCCTCATGCTGGGGACTGCTGCTCTGTAATCTGTCACCAGCCCCTCTAGGGCCATACCCCAGCAGTTCCCTGCCCTCTTGGCTTTCCTTGGGCACGAGGGTGAGCTCCCTGCTGTCCTATAGTGCTTCTTGGCATAGGCGGGGGCAAGAGGGCATTGCCTGGCCGGGGACTTCCTCTTATCTCCATTATCTTCCACCCCAGCCTTCTGTTACCTATTTTGACTGGATACCTTTTCGGGTGTGCGTGTGTGTGAAGGTGGGGAGTAGGAGGTTTTCAAAATTCAAAATCTTCAAAAGTTAAAATCTCTGATCTCCTGAGTGTTGGGGTAAAATCTCAAATAATGTGGGTCTGGTGTCAAAATATTGAATGTGATCAAAGTAGAGAGAGAATAATGTGGAAATCATCTGCCCCACAGGTAGGAGGAGGGTGTGGGATGGGGATATACTGGGGTTGTTGGGGGTGGAGAATGGGCACTGGTGAAGGTACGGGTGTTTCATTGTATGACCGAGACTTAGACCTAAAAGCTTTGTAACTGCTCTCATGGTGATTCAATAAATAAAATTATAAAAAACAACAACAAAAAAAAGTAAGGTGGAGTTCATGCACAGTTCAATCAGCTAATCAGTGGCTGAATAAATAGCAGTACTGCTACATAAAAAAAGAAAAAAAATCTCTAATCTCTCTTTCTACCTTGTGTCTCCCCTTTTCCACATCCACCATTGCTTCACTTGGTACACTCAGATAACATAATATTGGAGGGATGAAAGTGGGCGACTGGAATAAAATGAGGTGGTCCTGCAGGTGCCTGCAGGTGTGTTGAATGGGATGGGGGGGGGACAGGGGAGAGTGCGGGCCCCGCCCCCAAGTCAGAGAGGAGAAGCTCAGCAGTTACGGGAGGCCTCTGCTGGTGTGTCGCCCCGTGGGTCTCACTCTCTGAGTTCTGTCTCTTTTGCTTTCTGTGGCCCCACGGTGCTGGCAGCCTCGGACTCTGCAAGAGCAGAACCTTCAAGGAGTTTTTACTGAACCACAGGCCAAAGGGACCGGAAGTGACGTGCCCGCGGGGTTCTGTGTTGGTGTCACTTCTGGTTATATCCCTTCTGGTCCTCCTCACTTCCGGTGCCAGGTCTGGGGAAGGCCCCACTGCTCTCATGACTGTCGCCTCTGTCCCTTGACCAAGTTGCCCGTGCCCCGTGCGTTTTCTGCTTGCCCTGCTCCCGTTCATCATTGCACGTTTGCCTTCTGTGCTCCTTGAAGCACCAGCACTGGGGTCAGCAGCAAGACCGGGGTTGGGGGGTCATTCCCTGGGGTTCTGGGACCCCCCCGGGGATGTGTCCAGACAGGGATCTAGAGAGAGAAGCAGGCCTTGCAGCAGGCCGCTGCACCTCATTCTCACCGGGAAGGGGACACCCTCATTGGTTTCCCAAGCTGGACTCAGTTGCTGTGCTGGGGCGGAGAGCATTGGTGTAAGGGAGGTGCTGGCCCTCCCGTCCCCAGGAACCTCCCCCCCCCAGCTGTCCCCGGTACTCAGTGTCCCCAAGCCTCAACCCTTCTGGCATCCACTGCCCGCTCCCCAGGGCAAGACCCTGCTCCTTGAGGAAGACACAGCTCCTTAGCAGAGCTCCCTCAAGTTCCCTGAGAGTTGGCCCTCTTCTTCCTCCGCCATCAGTGCACGTCTTGAATTATAACCATCTACCAGGAGAGTGGCCGTAAGGTAAGCAGCTCAGGGTTTGCTGGCCATATGGCTGGGCAAGACGGTGGCAGGAGGCTGTTGGAGGGTGCGGGCCAGCGGCAGAGGCTGTCAGCCTGAGTGAGATTGGCAGTGCTCTAGCAGGGTTTCATTACCGACAGGAACTTGGGTTCCCTTGATGCATCCTAACACTCCTGAGAGCCTTCTTCCTTTTGATTTCCCCGCAAACATGATCACAGTTGAAAACAGTGAAAAACAGCACCAACAGATGCATGCTGAGCTTGGGGACCATGCCCAAGTAGGCCTGGGCTTTAGCCTGGGGGAGAAGGTTAATTCAATCACGCTACTGTGAGTCCTGTGAGCAGACCGGCCTGGGAAGACGGGGGTCCTCAGGCAACAGCCTGACTCCTGGCCTCTACAAAGGCCTCAGGAGACACTTGTCACATGAGTGGCTTGTTTGGAAGCTTGAGGTAATGATGTGTCCCAGTGTTTATTAATCACTTATTCTGCCGAGCCCTTCCAGTGTGTTTTCTCAATAATTCCACTGGCTTTGCTACTCAGAGAAGTTCAGAGCCACAATTATGCTCAGATGCTCCATTGCCGTCTCACACAGACACACTGTCTGTATGGGCTTATTGGCTGGTCTCAGCAGCTGTTGGTGCCACAAGGTGCCCGTAACCCACCTTTGACAGGTAGAGATGAATGGAACCTGGAGAATTATTCGCCCAAGTCTTCCAGGCTCATGGCTGGGACTTGGAAAGGAGCCAACGTACCCTTCTTGGGCTTCCAACCTACTCCCCAGGGGTTCAGTTAGTGATCAAGTACTGGTTTTATACTTCCTGATTTTGAGTTTGAGGTTCTGGAGCTGCCCGGGGATGCTGAAACAAGTCTGGGGGCTTCCTGCCTCCTTCCAGCCTTTAGGTTTTGTTCAAGCAAAGGTCTTGCACAACTCAGTTCTGGACTGGCTGTGAGATGTTTGGAATGTCGCTTCATCTTCCCGACCCCACCTCTCTCCCCTAGTGTAGCGAGAGTTTGAATTACATGCTGTCATATTCTCCTTTTATGATGCCTTTCAGCCGCCCCCCACACCCCACGCCAGTGTTATTTTATGCTTTTTCCCCCTTAGTGAAGCAAGGTAGTTTTTATTGAAACTTTTATTGAAAATGTGAGAGGAGAGAAAGAGAGGGAACGTGTTCAAGAGAGAACACGGACAGCAAAGCAGCAGAGAGACAAGCAAGTGTTCAAGAGAGAACACGGGTTTCCAGCTGTTTTCTGCATGTAGGTGATTGCTCTCACTTAATTCTTCTGTCCTGATTGTAGAAATCTCAAGCCCCTCGAGGTTCCTGGGATGGGGAGGAGATGAAGCAAGAAGGAAAATGACCAACTACCCACGGATGCATTTCGAAGTCCATAAAACAGCTGCTTTAAGTATATTTTCTTTTCCTTATAACGGAAAGGTAGTTTTCCTGAGGAAAACAAGTAAGATTGTTGTTGATAACGAGTCCGACAATAGCGACAACATCTTCTATTTCCATAGCACCTTTTAAAAGTAGCTTTTTTGAAGGCATTATCTAATCCATCTTCCCAGTGTTCCTTTGAGACAGGTAAGAAGCTTTTTTATTAGAAGGTCCTTTTATGTGGCTGCAGAATGAGACTTCTTTGTTGTAAACCAAAGCTGAGTGTCCCAGAGAGATTTCAATAGCAGGTCCCTAGGTGACCACACACTTCCCAGGCTCAGGGGCACAATTCTTAAAGGAAGTAAAAAAGAAGTCCAGGCTTCTGCCAGAATCTTTTAGAAGATTTTTTTTTGAGTCTATTTTTCCACTTACCATCAACATGGCCTTTAATATTTACAGATCCAGTGCCCCTGTGTGGCTGGTGAATATTGAGCTTGTTGAATTGACTTGGGCGGAAAGCTCAAACGCACTCCAAAACCTCAGTCACTTGAGACGTGAAGGGAAGGTGTAGGGGATGCTCAGAATGACTGGAACGGAGTTTGGGGCGGGGGCATTTCCTGTGACACATGGCCGTGGGGACCGGGTGGACTCAATCTTTGGTTTCTACTGGATTTGGCTATGCTGAAGCAACATCTCTCTGTTTGAGATATTAAAACATGCCCAGAGGGGAATATATATAAAAGTGAAATAACCCCCCGCCAAATTCAGAGGTCTCTATAATAAATATACCAAAGGAGCATTTCTGAAAGCAGCTTTTTGATTTATAGGAAACTCGATGCCTACAAGATGTCTCTGCAGAGGAGACCTTGGCTCTGTTTTGTTTGGCAGCGCTTAGCATCCAGAGTTCTGGAATATACGGAGGCCTTAGAATAGGATGGGGAGGGGTCCCTGGACTCCTCACACTACACTTGGCCACTCCAAACCCCGACAGGGCCCTCAAATTTCAGCGCATGCCTATTTCTGTTCCTCTCTGTTCGTTCCCCATCGCCTTCCCTGAGAGCTGCTGCCCGCTCTAAGTGGGAAATAAAGCTGATAAATCCATCTACATTATGCTCTAAATCAATGCCTGGCATATGGATTTTGTGACTCAGGGACATTTAGAAAAATTGAGATTGCCATCTCTCCTACTCAGTCTCTCACCATGATTTTATAAAATAAGTTTACAAAATAGAGGACAGCTGAATATTTTCAAATTAGGATGGATTATAACCATGAAAGAAAAGTGCAGCCTAGTCGAAGACAGTTGGCAACTTCATACTAACACAGAGGAAGATGGGACGTATTTTAAAAAGAAGGAATGCAACAAAGTCACAACATTCATTTTCACTTTACAATTTTACTGGTAAAATTGTCAACCAAGCAATCTGTGTTAAGAGATCAACTGTCTAAATGATTTAGAACTTTTTTCAAAAGCATAATCAATGTCAAATATTAAATATCACATGGAGAAATTTGACAGAAATGTAGCAATGTAGCACTATAGCACTATCCTCCCGTTGTTCATTGATTTGCTCGAGTAGGCACCAGTAATGTCTCCATTGTGAGACATATTGTTACTGTTTTTGGCATATCGAATACGCCACGGTGAGTTTGCCAGGCTCTGCAGTGCAGGTGGGATACTCTTGGTAGCTTGCTTGGCTCTCCGAGAGGGACAGAGGAATCAAACCTGGGTCAGACATGTGTAAGACAAACGTTCTATCTGCTATGCTAATGCTCCACCCAAACACAAATGTACATTTAA
The DNA here is from genome assembly GCF_029834395.1 of Sorex fumeus. Lineage (NCBI taxonomy): Eukaryota > Metazoa > Chordata > Mammalia > Eulipotyphla > Soricidae > Sorex > Sorex fumeus. The sequence goes on from NW_026606156.1 coordinate 668,758, forward strand.
AATTTATTCTAAGCCACACCCAGCAGTGCTCAGGGCTTACTCCTGGCCCTGCATTCAGGGATCACTCATGGTAGGATTCAGGGAATGAACCTGGGTCAGCCATGTGCAAGGTAATTGCCCTAACTGCTGTGCTATGATTGTGGTTATATATATATATATATATATATATATATATATATTTTTTTTTTTTTTTAATATGTTATATTTTTTTCCACACTCATTCACTCAATAGAATGCTCCTGATGAACTTAGAGAGGGTCAGGAATCATATCCCTGAAATCTCCCATTGCTTCCAAAATTTCTTTTTTCTGGGCTGATGAAAACTCAGAGAAATTAAGCTGTAAACAGAGTTTTTGCTTAGTTATTTTTTTCCTTGAAAAGAGTCTACAGAGCAAGCGCAACACTGCACCTATTGTTAAATTTGCACATAGGTCTGTGAAGCTGGGAGCCCCTTCTGCCAAGCTGGAGTCATCAGAAGGGTGCCCCTGAAAGGAGGCATATTGTAAGGATTGCTATGTGCACAGGGCACTTTCCCCACCAACTTCTGGGAACTCTATGTGAAAGGTGCGCGCGCGCGCGCGCGCGCGTGTGTGTGTGTGTGTGTGTGTGTGTGTGTGTGTGTTAAGTTTTCCAAATGTAGTTTAAGGAGGTGATTAACCAAAGACTTGCCCAGTCTTAGTTTTGGCAAACATCCTTTCGGGAAGCTAACGAGAGCCTGAGACATTCTCCCAGGACAGTATACCAAGATCATACAGGAACTATAAAACTGTGTACACCTGAGGTACAAACATCCCAGGGGATTTGGGAATTTACAGAGCCTTCTCACACCGAGTTTGGGAAGCACCCATGTGAAGCTATGTGTCTCAGAAGTCTAGGGACATAGAACTTAGCTATTTAAAATGTCTCAGGCCCTCGGGTCTTTTTTTGATTCTGCCCTGTCATTGCCATGCCACAGGATGTAAATAGGATGGGCATAATTGTAATCTGATCTGAACGGAAAGTCCTTGCTTTTTGTTTTTCTAGCAAATTAAAGGATCATAGAATTACAGCATAATAGCCCCAACTTACGCTCTTGCTCGGAAAAATATGGAAGCAATTATTGCCTTTTGATCTTTGAAGCTTTTTTAGTGTTCAACCACTTAAACCCAGGCATCCTTCCGAGCTGGTCATGAAGAATTCATGCTCGAGAGTGATGCAGGTGCAGCTTTTATGAGAGCTGTCCTTTCGCTAAGCTCTGCTGTCCTGGAGTGATGGCGTGGACCTGGTACAAGAGGAGTTAAAATGTTCACTGTAGCCTTGGCCTCAGCTTCCTGCATGTAACAGAAAATGTGCTCCTTAAGTCCTAGGTTTCGTCTCAGATATTGGGGGAAGAGCAGTAACAATTAGAGAGCGATCGCATTGCTCAGGACGCTGCATGCATTATTCATGACACGAGCTAGACTTCCTTTGCCTGGCTGTGCTAATGCAGACCATCCATAAGGCAGAGTGGCGATCTGTTGCACCACCTCCCTCCCCCTTTTTAATACCAATCTGTTCAAGAGCAGCAGCAAGATTTCTCTTGTTGGACATTGGAAACACACACATACACACACACACACACACACACACACACACACACTTTTTGGGCTTTAATTATTTCTATTGTGAGCGTATAAAAAGACATAACATGGTACTTTTACACCCTTTTCTCCCACTCACACGAGAATACTGAAGTTTTTTTTAATCATTCAAAAGCATCTTGGTTAGAATGACAAGCCGTCAGCCATCAGCTAAGAGCTCAGTATAAATTTGGATAGATCTTCAAATTAGTCGACATCCCCTTCCTTGCCATCTCCTCGTGCCTCTGTATGCTGCTACCTGGTCTCCAAGAATCCTGGGGACGCATTAGACAGTTGAAAGCAGAAGGCAAATAGTCACTTTTCTGATAAATTGAGACTGAATTCTATTGTAGCTTCTTCTAAACCGAAGCACAATATTGGTTTCTCTTATTGAAGCACAAAAGATTTCTTTCATAGTTAGGCTCTTCATGGAACTTTGCCTTACCTCTCTTGGATAAAGAAATGTTGATGGGGCGGGAGAGAGCGTATAGTGGGTAAGAGGCTTGCCTTGCATGTGTCTCATCTGGGTTCGATCCTTGGCATTCCAATTGGTCCCCTTAGCATTGCCAGGATTGATCTCTGACACAGAGTCAGGAATAACCCCTGAGCATCACCAGCTGTGTTCCAAAAACAAACCCACAAAGCCAAATCAACAAGAAGAAATGTTGAAAATGGACAGACTCATCTCCGAGAATGGCAAGTGAGCTGAAATTTATCTGTTGAAATTGGTATTGACCAAGGTGTGACAGCACAGACCAAATTTTGGGTAGGAAAGCAAGACTTTTGATATTTTATGATGTGATAAAAATTTTAATGTTATCTAATAGTCTGTCACCTATGTTTTCCCAATAACAACTGAACTAAAGAGGCATCACATTATTTGGCTTGATATTAAAATTTTTTTTTGTCTGAATTTTTTATAGAGTTATACTTTGGGAGAAATAAACTTAAAATAGATTCTAAGACAAGGGATGTGTTAACAAAGCTTCTTGTGACTCATTTCTCAACATATTCACAGATCAAATCATTATGGTCCATGCTTTAAACTTATACAGTAAGTCCAATTCTAAATCAACCTGGGAAAGAGAGATAGTACTGCAGGGAAGGTGGTTGCCTCGAATACGACTGACCTGGGTTTGATCTCTGCCACCACATATGATCTCCTGAACGTTGCTAGTAGTGATTCTGAGCACAGAGCCAGGAATACTCCCTGAGCACCACAAGATATATCCCAAGAACTCCCCACTCCCAAATAAAAATGACAACAGTAATGAATCAAACGAATGAAAGCCTGTTCAAATTACCATGTTCCTGTTTTATGGGTTCAGAGGTCTTTTAACAGAAAGTTGTATTCCTTTTCAATGAATAATGATGGGAATTTGCAAGCTCCCCGTGACGTATTCGATATGCCAGACACAGTAACAACAAAGTCTCCAATGGAGACGTTACTGGGCCCGCTCGAGCAAATCGACGAACAACGGGAGGGCCTTTACCTTTACCTTATTACCTACCTCTTAGTCTTCAAGGTCACACTTCACTTGGCCGGTTATTTCTAGATTCTTGCACATGGAGTCAGCGACGGGAATTGAGCTGTGTTTAAGTTTAAATTCTTATTTAAGTTCATCTGAAATAAAACAGTGCCATACACATTCAAAAGAACAAAAGCGATAAGAGAAGGAACACATGGAGGGTGCGGGATCCCGGAGGAAAAGAAAAAAGAAAAAACCGGTTCCAAAAAGAGCCGAGAGCACCGGCAAGTTCCAGATGGAGTAGGTGTCGCATCCCGCCTCCCCCAGATGGAACCCCGGTGACCAGAAGCCTCTACAAACACAGCTCGAGTATGCGGGAACGAGGACTTTTTCTCAAATCTGCCGGACTACACCTCCCAGGTAACCTCTGATTCCGGAAGTCACGCCCACAGCCCGCCCCCCAGCGCCATCTTTGAAGCGTTCAGCATAAGAGAAGGAACACATGGAGGGTGCGGGATCCCGGAGGAAAAGAAAAAAGAAAAAACAAGTTCCAAAAAGAGCCGAGAGCACCGGCAAGTTCCAGATGGAGTAGGTGTCGCATCCCGCCTCCCCCAGATGGAACCCCGGTGACCAGAAGCCTCTACAAACACAGCTCGAGTATGCGGGAACGAGGACTTTTTCTCAAAATCTCTCTATATACAAAGTGATCAATGAGAAGTAAACCACCCAATCTTTCTCCCTGAAAATCAGAGTTAAGTTTGGAGCATGGCCACAGCCCCAGAAACACAAGGACTTAATGCAGAAACCAGCAGCTTAGAGCAGAAAAGTGAACGGACGATGAGTTAACCCAGGCCATCATTTCTGCCCAGAGGGGAAAGGGTGTTGCCCCATTCGCCCTCTCTTCTCTGGAAAGAAGGATGGCGGCCGCATGGGAGCCTTGTGGACAGCAGGTATGAGCCGGGAGTGTGGGGGCGACTAAAACCTCATGGGAAGGGGGGCGTTCCAGTCCGTCCTTCATGCCCTACCGAGGTCACCAGTCACCCCCCACGAGCGGCTCTACAGCACGGCCACGGCCCCAGAAGCACAAGGACTTAATGCAGAACCCAGCAGCTTGGAGCAGAAAAGTGAACGGACTATGCGTTGATCCAGCCCATCAAGTCTGCCGGAGGGGAAAGGGTGTTGCCCCATTCGCCCTCTCCTCTCTGGAAAGAAAGATGGTGGCCACATGGGAGCCTTGTGGACAGCAGGTATGAGCCGGGAGTGTGGGGGCGACTAAAACCTCATGGGAAGGGGGGCGTTCCGGTCCATCCTTCACGCCCTACCGAGGTCAACAGTTGCCCCCCACGAGCGGCTCTCCAGCACGGCCACAGCCCCAGAAGCACAAGGGCTTAATGCAGAACCCAGCAGCTTGGAGCAGAAAAGTGAAAGGACTATGTGTTAATCCAGGCAATCATTTCTGCCCAGAGGGGAAAGGGTGTTGCTCCCTTCCGCCCTCCTCCCTCTGGAAAGAAAGATGGCGGCCACATGGGAGCCTTGTGGACAGCAGGTATGAGCCGGGGGTGTGGGGGCGACTAAAACCTCATGGGAAGGGGGGCGTTCTGGTCCGTCCTTCACGCCCTACCGAGGTCACCAGTTGCCCCCCACGAGCGGCTCCCCAGCACGGCCACAGTCCCAGAAGCACAAGGACTTAATGCAGAACCCGGCAGCTTGGAGCAGAAAAGTGAAAGGACTATGCGTTAATCCAGGCCATCAAGTCTGCCGGAGGGGAAAGGGTGTTGCCCCATTCGCCCTCTCTTCTCTGGAAAGAAGGATGGCGGCCGCATGGGAGCCTTGTGGACAGCAGGTATGAGCCGGGGGTGTGGGGGCGACTAAAACCTCATGGGAAGGGGGGCATTCCGGTCCGTCCTTCACGCCCTACCGAGGTCAACAGTTGCCCCCCACGAGCGGCTCTCCAGCACGGCCACAGCCCCAGAAGCACAAGGGCTTAATGCAGAACCCAGCAGCTTGGAGCAGAAAAGTGAATGGGCTATGCGTTAATCCAGGCAATCATTTCTGCCCAGAGGGGAAAGGGTGTTGCTCCCTTCCGCCCTCCTCCCTCTGGAAAGAAAGATGGCGGCCACATGGGAGCCTTGTGGACAGCAGGTATGAGCCGGGGGTGTGGGGGCAACTAAAACCTCATGGGAAGGGGGGCGTTCCAGTCCATCCTTCACGCCCTACCGAGGTCACCAGTCACCCCCCACGAGCGGCTCTCCAGCACGGCCACGGCCCCAGAAGCACAAGGACTTAATGCAGAACCCAGCAGCTTGGAGCAGAAAAGTGAACGGACTATGCGTTGATCCAGCCCATCAAGTCTGCCGGAGGGGAAAGGGTGTTGCCCCATTCGCCCTCTCCTCTCTGGAAAGAAAGATGGCGGCCACATGGGAGCCTTGTGGACAGCAGGTATGAGCCGGGGGTGTGGGGGCGACTAAAACCTCATGGGAAGGGGGGCGTTCCGGTCCGTCCTTCACGCCCTACCGAGGTCACCAGTTGCCCCCCGCGAGCGGCTCTCCAGCACGGCCACGGCCCCAGAAGCACAAGGACTTAATGCAGAACCCAGCAGCTTGGAGCAGAAAAGTGAACGGACTATGCATTGATCCAGGCCATCAAGTCTGCCGGAGGGGAAAGGGTGTTGCCCCATTCGCCCTCTCCTCTCTGGAAAGAAAGATGGCGGCCACATGGGAGCCTTGTGGACAGCAGGTATGAGCCGGGAGTGTGGGGGCGACTAAAACCTCATGGGAAGGGGGCCGTTTCGCTCCACCCTTCACACCCTACCGAGGCCACCGGTTGCCCCCCGCGAGCGGCTCTCCAGCACGGCCAGGACTCCAGAATACAGAAACCAATTTCTTAACTATCTGACTTTCAGTAGAAATACTTCCAGGGTCAATAGGTAAAAGAGCAGAAATCCAAAACCAACATTTAATTCTTGAACCCAGCCATAGAAAGCAAATCACTTCACAATGCTTTTTCAGCATGTCTGATTTGGGGGGGGGGGGTAAACTCTAAATAATAGTGGTGAATCTTCTATTGAAACAATGAATCTAATCAAAGCAGATAGAGTGTTAACTAGAATTCATCTGCCTCACAGGGACGGGGAGGGGTGGGGGGTGGGGTTTTATTGGGGTTCTTCATGGTAAAAAATAAGTATTGGTAAAGGGAAATGTGTTTGATATTTGCATGACTGAGACCTAAACCTGAAAGCTTTGTAACCTTTCCCACAGTGATTCAATAAAAAAAAAAAAAAAAAAAAGAACAAAAGCAACCAGTGTTGGCGTGGATGTGGGGAGAAAGGGACGTTCTCTCACTGTTGGTGGGAATGCCAACTGGTCCAGCTTTTTTGGAAAACAATATGGGCATTCCTTCAAAACTTAGAAATTGAGATTCTATATGACCCTGCAATACCACTTCTGGGAATATATCCCGAGGGTGCAAAAAAACACAGTAGAAATGACATCTGCACCTGTATGTTCATTGCAGTACTGTTCACAATAGCCAGAATCTGAAAACAGCCTGAGTGCCCGAGAACAGAGGACTGGTTAAAGAAACTTTGGTACATCTACACAATGGAATACTATGCAGCTGTTAGGGAAGTTGAAGTCATGAAGTTTGCTTATAAATTGATAGACATAGAGAGTATCATGCTAAGTGAAATGAGTCAGAAAGAGAGGGACAGACATAGAAGGACTGCACTTATTTGTGGAATATAAAATAACATAATATGAGACTGAAACTCAAGGACAGTAGACACAAGGGCCAGGAATATTGCTCCATAGTTGGAAGCCTGTCTCATGAGCTGGGGAGAAGGCAGCTGGGATCGAGAAGGGATCACTAAGTCAGTGGTGGTTGGAGGAATCATTTGGAATGGGAGATGTGTCCTGATAGTTAAAGGACTGAACGGGATAGCCTCTCAGTATCTATATTGCAAACCATAACGCCCCAAAGTAGAGAGAAAGTATGGGGAAAATTGTCTGCCATAGAGGCAGGGGGAGAGTTGGAAAGTGGGGTGGGGGTGGGGCTGGAAACTGGGGACATTGGTAGTGAAGAATGTGAGAATGTGCACTGGTGGAGAGATGGGTGTTCGATCATTGTATGATTGAAATTTAAACATGAAAACTCTGTATCTCACAGTGATTCAATTTAAAAAAATTAATAAAAAAGAAAGGAATGCCAAAAACTTGTTATTGAATTAAATTTCTAAAGACAGAACCAGTGATAACTGTATGGCATTACCAAGCCCAGCATCTCTTGCCTACAGATATTATTAAAGAGAGACAGTGATTCAGCCTGTAGCAAAGCCGATGTTTTTTTCATTTTAAAAGAAAGGGTATTCTTTAGTCTGTGCTGCTGCCTATTGTGTTTGAAAAAAGCAACTTTGAATCATAAATAGATCACTTTCCGAGTGTCACCATCTTATATTACACTCTTTCCCCAGTTAAATGTTTAAGTAACTTAGCATTACCTATTTTGCTCAGACGCATGTTTCTTTGCTTGGATTCATGTGCTTTATTCTTGTTCCTTTCCTCAATTTGTAGCCAATATGTACGGCTTTCCTGGATAACCGATAATGACTTTGTCAACTGCCCCGCCGATATTAGTATCGGGACACCTAGTTTTATGAGAACCTGTAGAGTTTGCAGGTTGGGGAAACTCTAATCTGTAGTTGTAGAAGAGGAATTGGTGAAGTTCTGAACTCTCCAGGGTCAGCCCGAGTTGGCTCAGTCATTGGAACTCAGGGATGTTGATTTGGATGATGAGTCTGGCTAGTTGGAATCACTTTTTGCACTCCTTTCTCAGTAGGGGACATTTATTTAAGAATCACAGCTATGGCAGGCTCTGAGTGAATGGGGTCACCTTGGTGTGTATGAAACAGCGGTACACATCTATCAATCCGGAGCCGGGCCTGTGTAAGCCTGCTGCTTGAGAAGGGACAGGCTCATTCCCTCGGCTGAGATTTATCTGATGCCTGATATCAATTGCACTTAAATCTCGCTCCCCACCTGGAGCCCCTGCTGATAGCCGAGTCCTCTTTTACACACTTCAAGCATGGTGGTTGCAGTTCCTGAAGGAAGAAAGGTTGAGTGTAGGTCAGGTCTATAAAAATATCAGAGGAAAGCTTGGGTAGGTCTAAGAATCACTGCTTTCTTTCTTTCTTTCTTTCTTTCTTTCTTTCTTTCTTTCTTCTTTTTTTAAAACTAGTTCCTCTAATGTCCTACCATCTTAGAAAATCATATTTCTCAAAACTAACTTTAAATCCAAGTAATAAACAAGTCTTTGATTCCAAATTCTGCATAAGCCTGTGTATCTGATGATACCAATTTTAGACATCAATAGTAAGAATCCTAGACTTACTGTTTTTTTTTCCCTTTTTGGGTCATGCCCGATGATGCACAGGGGTTACTCCTGGCTCATGCACTCAGGAATTACTCCTGGTGGTACTCGGGGGACCATATGGGATGCTGGGAATGGAACTCGGGTTGGCCGCATGCAAGGCAAACACCCTACCTGCTGTGCTATCACTCCAGCCCCCCTATTTTGTTTTGTTTCTGTGTCATGTTTTCTCCAGCATTGCCACTTGCAACAAAGAATTCCTAATGGTCAGGGCAATATAATGAATATCAAAAGGGGAGAAAAATCCCCCAACAAACTTCCTGCTCATTCATGGGTTTCTCCCTATTTCGGGACTTCGTAGTATCCTGATGCTTCCCCAGAAAGGTCACTTGCTCTGAAACTTTGGTCTTTGTTTCCTTTTCCAGTGCAGGCTTTTTCCTGCTCTCTGAAAATCTGTGTTGTCCAGACTTTGCTTTAGCAGAAGACTTCCAGCTGTGTCCCTGCCTGCTCCCTGAGGGAACTTTGAGAGGGACTTTGTATTTATAACAAAAGGGGGGAACCTTGGAGCAGCGATAGGCATTCAGCACTGGTTTGGCAGTGGCTCTCTCAAAGGTCAAGGGTCCCCCTCCCCTTAGAAACCCCCTAGTCCATACAGCACTCTCTATCAGACACTGCTTGATAAATCAGATCACACCTACTTTTACTAGAAGTTATTTCAGTTTTTTTATAAAAAAAAGTGCTATTTTTGGGGGCTTGGGAACACCCAAAGGTGTTTCCACCATTCCACCATTCCAGTTAATTGTAACAGCTTCTTCTTATACCATATCAGCTTATAGAAGGTTCTTGGGGATGCTGGACTTTTGGGACGTGCCTCAAAGTGATATTTCCAGAGCCCAGTGCTTTCGTGTCTTAGTTCTCTATCAGCCTTATTTCCCTTGTTGGCAAATATTTCTCTCTTGTAGGTTATGGAAAAGCAGCAGATTTTGTATCTTTGTGGACAGACTCTTCTGGTGCTAATATTGACTCCTGAACCATATTAGTCAGGAGATGCATGGATAGAATCCCCCACAGACATTTTAATGGCTTAAAAACAGGTGGCCAGTTTTTTTCTCGTGTTAAGTACCCATTATCGGGGGTTATGGTTTTGGCTGTGTCCTCTTTACTCTTCCTTAGAGGGAAGTATTTACTGGGAATTGTTTTTTCTTTATTTTATTTTTTTTTTGGCATCCTGAGTTACACAGGTGAACATTTTACTGAACTTCCTATCCTTACCTGCTGGGTAAGGCGCTTCTGAAAGCCCTCTTCACTCTGCCAATTTCTTTTTTTTATTTTTTATTTTATTTTTATTTATTTATTTATTTTTATTAGTGAAACACCATGAGGTTCAGTTACAGACTTACAGATTTTTGTGCTTGGGTTTCATTTATACAATGATCAAGTACCCATCCCTCCACCAGTGCCCATCCTCCACCACCACGGGTCCCAGCATCCCTCCCACCTCCGTCCCCCCCACCCCTGTTCTGCCAATTTCTGACCTCACATTTCAGTTTTGTTCTGCTGTGGAGGAGAATTCCTCATGTAGATACTGATTTCTGAACCAGCGAGATTATGCTGTAGTGAAAACCAGCTTCAAAATTGCAGTGGTTCAGGGGGCAGAGGTCATTTCTTAGTCCTGTTACGTGTTCATCCTAGTTAAGGGACTCTTCTCCACCTTCACCCAGAGACCCAGCCCGATGGGAGAAACAGCATCTGTCATTCTGCGGTTGTCCTGGCCAGTGTCTCAGCTCCCGAAGCTGCTGCCTAACAAACAACTCTGAGCTCAGGCAGAAAGCAGCTGCCCTCTGGCGCACTTCATGCAGACGGGGCTGAGTCTAGGGGGGCAGCTCTGTGGCTCCTGTGGGATCTCATGAGCCACAGATGTCGGTGTGTTGGCCGGGAACCGGTCAGAGGCCCCTTGGGATGGCTGTCCCGTGTCCAACCCAACAGCCTCATTCTTCAAGCAACCTGCCATGGGCGTGCTGGATGGAAGCATTGTTCCCACCAAGAACAGGGTGATATTCCCAGGTTTGTGGTGGGCACTGAGCACCGTATCACACCGCCTCTAGGGCTTGCTTGGGGAAGGGAGGAAAAAAGGTCTCCAGATCTGACTGGGCAGAGCTTGGAGACTTGTTGGCCATTTCTAACCCACCATTGCCAGGACAGGGGACAGTGGTAAATCATGCACTTACTCTTAGAGCTTCCAACCAGGATATGGCAGCTGTTACTCCTACTCACACTTTGTAAACCAGAGCAAGTCACGAGGCCAAAGGAGACAGAGAAATGGACATTATCCATGTATTAGTAAGGTCAGTGGCTTAACCCACCTGGTAAATGGAAATCATGATGTTCCTAAAGGAATTGACAGTTGTTGAACACAAAGGCTTCTATTGCTTGTTTTTGGTGTTTGGGCCATACCTGGCAGTGTTTAGGGCCTTCTCCTGGTTCTGTGCTCAGGGATCACTTGTGGTGGGGGCTTGGGGACCATATAGAGTGCCAGGGACCAAACGCCTGTTGGCAGTGTGAAAGGGAAGTACCCTCCCTGCTGTACTGTCTCTCCAGCCCCAAGGCACTTATTGTTTGGGGTGACTAGATTTCTTGAATTTTGCTGCTCAAATAATAGAATTTGCCAATAGGATTCCAGATTCTTACCAGGTATTTAGCTGTTTACGAAACTTTTTCGGAGTAAGTATATGGTGCGATCTAAAGTTGGATTGCTTTGTAGCTCTACTTTGAATATAATAGTCTTCAGTAAATCTTTCATCAGGTTTTTCTGAGTTCAGTAGTATCATCACATTATATTTTGAATAATGTTCTTAAAGGCTTCTCATTGGTCACTTATTGATAAGATGGTTCATCAGCATATCTTTTTTTTGGGTGCAGTGCTGGGGATCCAACACAGAGTGAAGCATAGTCTCTATCCCTAGGCCATAGACGCAAATCTCCCTTATCCCCTGTCATCTTTTGGTTGCTTAGTACAAGAGTTTGGAATTTTTTTTCTAGTTCACATAGTATCATCATCACCTTCTTTCTTCTGTTTTGATAGGAATATTCTCTCCCCATAATACCCCTACTCCGTTTAAACACCATGGTTTACAAAGTTGTTCTTGATGATTTGTTACAGGTATTTAGGATTCCAACACCAATCCCACCACCATTACACCTTCCCTCCACCATTGTCTTCATTTTCCCAACCACCCCTCAAACCTGCCCCTGTCGCAGGACCACAGTAACTTATTTTATACTGCTTATTACCACTAAATGAATGATGAAATGATTAAAAAAAAGTCCCAGTGAAAGAAAATTTGTGAAAATTGTTATATCTCACCAAAGCAGCATTAAATCCTTTTCTGGGGGTTTACAAGTTAAGTTGTTTACAAGTTAAGTTCAGCCTTCTGTGTTAATGCTCGTGTTAGTGGAGATTAGTTGGCTTCCACATTACATTGCCATCAAATCTGGTGTGCTCCTATGGGGACGTTAGTATTGTAGAGTTGGAGCTATTGCATGGCCACATTTGTGACCACGGGCTCCAGAAGATCCAGACTATTCAATGGATTAACAGTCCGGTGCTGCTGGAAGCTGTTGGGGTGTGGGTTCAGCTGCCAGCACTTTGGGTGGATGGGAACATCATCCACCACCTCCAGAGATTGCCCCGGAGGTCTTAGTGATGGGAACATTTGATCCGTAAAGGCACAAGACTACATGACACATTTCCAGAGGCCTTTATCACCTGGAGAGATGGGGATTGGAATCTTTGGGGTTCTGTCAGCACCCTGATCCTGATCCTCTGGTAAACTAATGATAAATCCATGCAAGATTTTCTATCGTCTCACATGAAAAAATAAAGGGAGGAGAGGCAATGGGGAGGGGCCGAGAGCCCCCTTGGACCTGTAGGATGCTACACTCCACCCAGAGCTCCAGCCGGGGCCACGAGAGAGGTGCTCATCTTCCGCTAAGAGCTGCTCATTCTGCCGCCCTGGCTGGCCAGGCCCCATCATTCTTCCCCCACCCCACCCCCCAGTCCCCAACTATGAGCGGGCAGAGAGGGGTCTCCAAAGCTCCTCAGTCAGGCTGCATGTGCCGAGTGTCAAATCCATGTCCTCCTCCAGCGTGGCGAGGGGACAGAAATGTCACTGGGAAACGAAGCACAATTTACACCTGCTCTTCCCCTCACTGCTCTCCCAAGCTTATCTGCTTCTCCAGCAATTTTGTGATAGATATCATCGCTGAGTTTGTGTTACAGGCGGCCCACAATGGGCTGTCTCCCCCCCTCAGAGAGCACAAGGTGAGTGACAGGCTCACAGCCGCTGTCCGTCTCCAAAGGTGCTTGCACTCGTATATCTATATATAGATCTGTGCCGGCGTGGAAATGGGCCGCGGTGACCTATGATTCCTTTCTTCCTAAAATTTCCCCGCGTCCGTGTCAGAGCGCCCGTCTTAAATCTTATTTGGCAAGTCACAGAATGTGCTAGTTTATCAAAGAGATAAAAAAATTGGACTGTGCCTCCGGAATTTCAACGAAAGAAGGGCCAGCGCCTTTGCTATTGATCTGGCCCACTGAGGAGTTCTGGTGGTGATTACCACTTTTCCCTATTTATAGAGAATCAGCACTTCATAAATGTCAAAAGGCACTCGGCTCTCCATCAGCGCCCGTGCGCTAGCGTTTCGCAAAGCTGGCAATTATCACGAGAGCCACGTGTGGAGCAGAAAGTAAATAAGAACTGGAGCAAGTAAAATTTTTAATTTTTCCTCTTGGGGTAACTGGAAAATGAGAAGGAAGTCCTTCATTATCTGTCTCATCGGTATGGTCTGTCCTTGGCTGTGGAGCCCTGGGATATGGGGAACTTTCTCCTCTCCAGTCAATGCTTGCTTCTGTCAATCAAAACTCTTCTCTTGGGGGGGGGGCTTGAATATAATACCAGGTGGGCTGGAACGGTCTCTTGCAAATGAGGGGGAGGAAAATCCTGCAAGAGAGAAAAATGGTAACTTTGAAATTGGGAATGGAATTATGTGCTTGAGAATGGTGTTCATCATTGAGAATCATGTACATCACCATCATCATTAATGGTGTTGGAAATCACAGAATCTCAACCCAAGGGGGGAAGAAAAGACCATGGAAAGCAGGAATGAGTTAGGGCAGCCTCTTTTGGTGGGGAGGGCTCTTCTGTCGTTCTCTTAATACGATGAATAGAGAAACCTTGCCCGCTTTCAATAGCTGACAACGCCAGGGAAGATTCTCAGACGATTGCAGAAATCAGAGCGGGAAAGCCAGGGTTGCTGTCTCGGCCGTTTACTCTGCTGCACCGGCCCACCCTCTCCAGCCCGGGCAGGATCTGTGTCGGGAAGTGTTACTTGTTTATTTATTATTTATGTAGGTCCCCAAGAAGGCCCCTTTGAAAAGTTGTCATAGCAACACTGGCCGCCGGCTGCGGATAATAGAGCAGGGTGGCAGGGCAGCCCCTCTGGGCTCCAGGCTTTGTTAGTTCACGCTGCTGTGTGCAGGGGAGGGATCCTGGGGTGCTAATGGGGCAAAAACGCTCCCTGTGGAGAACCCTGGGAAAGTCATGCCTCAAAGTGGAAAGGCAGAAAAGCCTCCCTCCCTCTGCTCTGTGCCCACACGCCCTCCCCCTCCTGGTGAGGGGAACCCTGGCCTCATCTCTGGGCACCTGCGGGAACATTGTCCATGGAGCCAGCTGTGATCTTCTGACTATGGAACGATGCGACGTCATTCCAATGCATGCGGGCTACAGAGCAGTTCAGTGCGGGACCCCGCTGTGCACCTGTGGATTTGCCAGCGGGGTCGGAGGTGGCCTGGCCAAGCTCTGGCTCTTGCCTTCTGAGGACTGCGGGGGCAGTCAGGGAACCGCAGGGGAGTGATGAGGGTCGCCAGTCTCTTTGGCACCCTGTTTCTGCTTGGGGGTGGATGGGTTGAGGGCCCTGCCTGTCATCTCTATGTTGACTGACTTTTCGTGTCCTGCTTTTGTGTCTCTGCTCTTAGACTGGGCGTGTTGGCTCCTGGGGTTTGCATAAGCTCCAGGATTTCTTTCTTTCTTTCTTTTTTTTTCTTTTTTTTCTTTTTGGGTCACACCCGGCGATGCACAGGGGTTACTCCTGACTCTGCACTCAGGAGTTACTCCTGGCGGTGCTCAGGGGACCATATGGGATGCTGGGAATCGAACCCGGGTCAGCCACGTGCAAGGCAAACGCCCTACCCGCTGTGCTATCTCTCCAGCCCCAGCTCCAGGATTTCTTTCCCATTGCCTTTTCCTCTGCGTCCACCTCTTTGGCTCCTTATCTTTCTGTCTCCTCACCCTGGCCTTGTAGAGCACGACAGACACCTGATAACTTTCAACTGTGTCGAGTTTTAGGAGGGAAAGAGAGAAGGTGCTGTTTGGATGGGAGCTATCTTAGGAGACATCTTTTTTGGGGGGGGTTGTTTTGTTTTGGGGGCAGCACTTAACTGTGCTCAGGGCTTACTCCTGTCTCTGAGCTCAGCGATCACCCCTGGTGGGGCTCGGGAAACCATATGGGGTTCTGGGGACTGAACTGGGGTCAGCCGTGTGCAGGACAAGCCCCCACCCCGACACCTTTATGCATAAGCCTTTCAGCAGAGAGACGACCTTATCATGCGGAGGAGAATCGGGTTAAACTTTTCCTCCTGATAACCGGCCGTTCCCTATTTGAAACTGAATACTGGATATGTTGACTTCAGAGAGAATGTGGGGTCAGACACAATTTTACAGGCTGATCTGATGCTCCAGAATTGGAAAAGCATCTATAACTTCTTAACTGCTGTAGGTAGAGAGAGGGACAGAGAGGAGGACAGTACTAATGAGTAGTAATTCCTGCGTTGGAATAAGCCATTTCTGTGTTTGGGCAGTTCCCACCAGATGTGTGGCCATGCTGATTTCTGTTCCTCTTACAGAGAGCGAACAAGGAGTGGATTCTGCCTGCCACACCGGTGACCCTGGTGATCTGTGGTCACTGATTTGGATCAGCGAGGCAGACCGTGTGGGAAAGCGGCGTGCTAATAAATGAGAAGGCAGCAGAGATAAACGGCTGGGGCCTGCCCACTCACCTCCATCCTTTAAGCACAGATCAGCTCCGGGACATCAGAGGACTGCCAAGTAGTTAACCTGCACAAACAGCCGTGGAGCTGCCGCACCGGACCGTGCTTTGATGAAAGCCTCTGGCGCCTCCTTAATTACTCCCCACGAACCCACCCATCTCACCATCCAGAGAGCCACGTGAGGTGGCACAGACACACGGGCAAGAGGGACACAAACCCGCAGATGAAAGGACTCAGGGGCTGGGGCTCGGGGACTCTGGACACGCAGCGGAGGGGATCTTTGAGCACGAGGGAGGTCAGTCAGAGTCCCTTGACCCTGTCTCCAATGCCCCATTTTTCTGCAAACATCCCTCCTGCAGGCCCGCCACGTAACTCAAGAACTGAGCTCTGTAACTGAACAGCTTCTTTTCTTGTTTTGTGTTTGGGGCCATGCCTGGCTATGCTCAGGACTTACTCCTGGCTCTGTGCTCAGTGATCACTCCTGGTGGGCTCGGGATTGTTAGAGACACTGGAGAAAGAGCCTGGATTAGTTGTGTGCATGGCAAATGCCTTACCTGCTGTCCAATCACTATGGCCCATGTAATTGAAAGACTTCTAGGATGAAATGCCCACTTTTCCCAGGGGTGGGGCGTCTCTCATAGAAAGACACCATGGATTTATGTAGTATGCTGACTTACCGCTCTAAATTTAGACCAGGGGGCTGGAGCGATAGCACAGCGGGTAGGGCATTTGCCTTGCACGCGGCTGACCTGGGTTTGATTCCCAGCATCACATACGGTCCCCTGAGCATCTCCAGGAATTATTCCTGAGTGTGAAGCCAGGAGTAACCCCTGTGCATCACCGGGTGTGACCCAAAAAGCCAAAAAAAATTTAGGCTAAATGTAAATGTGTCAGCTGCTGTTTTGAGAGCCCCAGCAGCTCTCTCTGGGGCTACTACAGACTTAGCCTCATGCACGGCTGAAAAGATTTGATAAAAAAGGGAGCATTCTGGGTGGCCCTGAGAAATGCAGCATCAGCTGGCCCAGGGTTGGCATTACATAATGATTCGAATCAAAGATGTGTGGGCAGGGCTCCCTTAGCCTCTAACTCAGCACTGTCTCATTCCACTCAGACTATTTCAGTTGCATCAAGCAGTGATTTACTACTAATTATTTGCCAAGCATTGTGTTTAGGGATGCTAGAGAATAAATCTGGTGGTGGTGGAGTGTAGGAGATGACCACCAACACAAGAGAAATAAACCTGTCATCTATAAATATGAGCAGGCAAATATGAGCTTCACCATAAAGCTACCTATATAGTATCTTCAAAGGCCACAATGCAGATAACTGATCATTACTTCCTGAACACAGGGTTGGGATGCAAGCTGGTAGCACTCAACTAGGCAGAAGGAAGGTCCTGCAGGAACGAGTGCTTATTGGTAACTTTTAGTGTCCTCATTCTGCTGACAGCAGCCTTGTAAAACTGGGCAAGCCCATTCCATGCTCAGTTTTTTTTCTCTTCCAAATAGAAAGGGTTCTGCTAGTAGCAACGCACAGAGCCATTGGATTAGAGAAATAACCTGCACCGCAGGCTCAAGGAATGTCACTTGGAAATCCTTCTCTGTGTTCCTTCCATCTATGGAAGAAAAGCTTATGCAATAGGTTGACACGAGTCAATGTAGTCTATGTTTTGGGTACGACTATTCCATGATTTGAGGGGCCACAACCCTTTCCTGTTTGTTTACTTTTCAGTTGCATTAAGGAAACCCAGGGAAAGAAAATTAAGCACCTGCAGTTAATGCCCTGCACATTTTTATGATGAGCTCTCCTGGTATGCACCTGTGCAGAATCTGGGTTTACAGAGTCTTGTCTAGTTAATCAGAGAATGATTTTCAGCTTCAGACACAGGATCTAAAATTCACCTTGTCCACTTTGAATTACATCTGAAAAGTAGCTAGTTTCTCCTATGCATTTGTTTGATCGATAAATACTTTACTTACCATATAGCTTAGATCTAATAGACTCTCCTTCAATCTTTGGGCATCTCTCTTGCTAAAATTGAATTATAGTGTGCCTATGAATGAAGGCACCAATGGATTCTGTTTTCCAGGCTCTCTGTATTATGTCTGTGGTTTCCCCTCCTTTATTACTCTGAAAGTTTCTAGTTGGTCTTTCTGCCTTGAAGGTTTTCTTGAAACATGCATATTTCTCATGATCCCTGTCACCTGATCTCTCAGGGGTGGGGTGAAGTGGTGTGGATCCAAGACTGGAGTGAAGACTTGCTCTTTGTAGGAAAGGAAATTCAGTGCTAAGTCTTACGCAGGGTTTTCAGACTCGTTGCCTTTCCCTCATAAAAAAAAAATTTCAGTGGGAGACAGGAGATAAGGGGGAAGGGGATAGGAGAGGCAGATGGAGACGCATGCTCAAGAGAGAACAGGCTGAAACCCAACATTCATATCCCAAACGTGGATGTGTGGGCCATATTCTCAGAATGGGGTAACACACTTGATGCAAGAAAGTTCACATCTCAGACAGATGCGGGCCAACTTTCTCCACCAAGTTATGTATGGTCTTCCCAGACTCACTCCCACCCCAATAGTCCATTGCTACCAGGCTGCCAAGGGGGAGATCTTGGAGAATTTGAGGGTCTTTTGATGTCTTGTGATTGGCCTTGGTTCCCCCAGAGGAGCCTCTTCTCTCTGGGACCCTCCTTGCCCCCTGCCCGGAATTATGCGTCTCAGTGCTTTTCCTGACTCCTGAGATGGGCCTTTTTGCCTTCTGGGTGGTTGAGGCTTCAGACAATGTAGGTCACCCTCATCTTTCTGCTTGTAACGCTTTGAAGTCAGGGAGCAGGATGCCGCCATTTTTCTTTGTCATCCTCAGGACTTCCAGAGTTATTCGAAATCTTTTAAAATGATAGAAACCTCAGTATACTTTTGTTCTGTTTTGAAGCTCGGTATGGGGTTGCATGAAACTACACAGAGCTTTTTGTACAGTGAACATAGGGATCACTCCTGGCAGACCCTATGGGGTGCTCGGGATTGAACCTGGTGTACCACATGCAAGGCAAGAATCGTACCACTGCAAGTGTCCTGCCTGCTGGACTCCCTCTCCAGCCCCAGGACTTGATTTAACTCTGCTATGTGGATAGAGATACGGAAGGACTTTCTTTTTCTTTTTTGTTCCTATTTCTGATTTTAGAGAAAAAGCTTTAAGGTTTTTATCCACTAAGTATAATATCAACTGTGGGTTTTTTTTTTGTATTTTGCCTATATTATTTGGCATGTGGTTATAGATCATGTTTAAATGGGATCCAAATGAATAAAACTACACGGTAATTCACCTTATATTTATTTATTATTTTCATTTTTGGGCCACACCTGGTGGTGCTCAGGGGCTACTCAGGGGCTGTGGGCTTGGGGTTTGCTCCTGGCAGTGCTCAGGGGTGCTGGGGATTGAATCTGGACCTTCCCACCCAGAGCCTATTCCCGGCCCTTGAGCTGTCCCACTGGCCTGGCCATCTTCCCCCTGGCTGGGCTGTCTTCTCTTTGGTGCACTGTCAGTTGAAAGTTTCCCCTTCATTCCCTCACACACAGTTAGGTCAGGCACAGAACCTCTTTTTGGAAATGCAGTTGCAGAGTCTCTGGCTGTGAACATTTCCCAGATCCGGGTAATTCAGATTCAGCCGAGGGGTTTGGAGAAGTGCATTCAACTTCTCGGGTGAGTACAAATTGGGAATTCTGCTGGTCATAGAACCTTTGGCTCACATTTTCTTAAAATATCAATAATGAGGAGGAAACTTTGGCTTCTGAGGTTCAGCATGGACTAGCAAAAGCATTATTTGAGTCAGTTAAACTTAGCAAATTTTAAATCATTTACACTGCCTCCATTTCAAACATTTGTTGGAAACAAGGGAAGATGGACATTAACAACAGGATTCAGGGGCCAGGAATGTGGTCCAGTGGTTAGGGGCATTCCTTGCATGCAGGAGGCCTGGGTCTGAGCCCTGGCACCACCAAAAAGTAAGTAAATAAAAGTAAAGGCCCTCCCATTGATCATCGATTTGCTCCAGCGGGCCCAGTAACGTCTCCATTGGAGACTTTGTTGTTACTGTGTCTGGCATATCGAATACTCTCGGTAGCTTGCCGGGCTCTCCGAGAGGGGCGGAGGAATCGAACTCGGGTCGGCCATGCTGGCTGCGTGCAAGGCAGACGCCCTACCCGCTGTGCACCACCAAAAAAATGAAATAAATTGAATTTGGACCTGGGCCGTAGTTTGATGGTGCAGTACTTACCTTGGAAGTTCTTCGGATCAATCCCCAACACTGCCAAAAGGATGAAAAACAAAACTCCCCTTCTTTCCCCCACCCTGCCCATGAAGGTGGGAGGTCTGATTCCTCTCCCCATTTTTGCTCATTTCACAATCAGGGAAGCCTGACTCCCAGTCCTGCTTTTACTGCATCTATGTGCTGTGTCTCCTCAACATGTCTGTGTCTTCTGTCACTGTATTGTGTGTCATCTGGACCCTGCCTGTCCCATCTCCAGCTGCAAGGGAAGACAGATACTCACCTTTGAAGGGGGGAGACTCTGCATAGGTGCTGACTGAATCGGGGTTCTCCTGTTTCCTCCTGACCTTTGTCTCTTACTTTTGCCGGGTCATTCCGTGACACCCTCAGGGGGAAGCTGGTGGCAATAGTTCTCACAGGTACAATTTAATCAATGATAAGAATAACCCTGTAGATTCTTCAATCCTCCTGCTGCCAAGGACATTTAATCAGGCCAATTGCCAAATGCTAATTAATGATACAAGTAGAGGATTTTATTTAAATTTGTTAAACTGATAGGTTGGAATAGAAATAGAAATTGCCAATTGAGAGAAAGCTGTGGAATGTGTCAGAGGAAGGAACAAATACCAAAACTTTATTATTCCTGTTCTTTTGTTTGGGTTTTGGTCACACCTAGTGCTGCTCAGGGCTTACTTCTGACTCTGCACTCAGGAATCACTCCTGGTGGTGCTCAGGTCATCATACGAGGTGGGGATGGAACCCAGGTTGGCGCATGCAAGGCAGGCACCCTCCCACTCTGTGTTATTACTGCAGCCCCACAGATACCAAACTTTATTTATTTATTTTTATTAAAAAATTTTTTAATAGTGAGACATCATGAGGTACAGTTGCAGACTTACACATTTTTGTGCTTGGGTTTTAATTATACAATGATCAAATGACCATCCCTCCACCAGTGCCCATTTCCCACCACCACGGATCCCAGTATCCCTCCCACCCCCCATCTCCCCCATCCCATTCTGTCTCTGTGGCAGGGCATTCCCCTCTGTTCTCTCTCTCCTTTTGGGTGCTGTGGTTTGCAAAAGAGGCATTGAGTGGCAATCATGTATGGTCTATAGTCTACTTTCAGCATGCTTCTCCCATCCTGGGAGGATCCTCCCAACACCCTTTATTTGGTGCTCCCTTCTCTATCTGGGCTGCCTTTTCCCCTTGCGTGTGCGGCTGGCCTCCAAGCCATGGAGTAAAATTCCTGGTACTAATCTCGGCCATTCTTGGGTGTTAGTTTCCTATTTTGTTACTTTATGTTCCCCAGATGAATGCGATCTTTCTATGTTTATCCCTCTCTTTCTGACTCATTTCGCTTAACATGATACTTTCCATGTAGTACCACTTGCAGATACCAAACTTTAAAATAACAGACCTGCTCTGCCACCGGAAGCAATTGGGACAAAGGCTTTGCAGCAGAGCTAGTTTATTTGCAAACAGCATTTATTTTGGGTAACATAGTTTTCAAACTGCAGAAAAATATGTAGAAGAATGAAGCTGCTTTGCACTGAGCCACTCATTAGGATGAATTCAGCAGGTGAGAGAGGTCTTGGCTGGAAGTTGGAGGGAAGGTTTACTCCTTTTGGGCACATGGACGCTCACCCATGCGCCACCCCTCAGAGGCTGCCCAGCACAGGTCTCCTTTTGGGCTTTCTGGTTTGCCAGGAGGTCAAGGTAGGGTTATGGTTTCACCACTAGCCAATAGTCAGCAAGATTTCTGAGAGAGGGAGAGTGTGATAGAGAGTAAGGCACCCAGGAGAGAGTGTGGGTGTCTCCAAAGGCAGGGAGAGCCCCTACACATGCCACGGCAATAGGCATGAAAGCATCAAAGTCCACCTCTCAAGAGGGGAGATGTTGGAGACACATGTGCTCGGCCATCGCATGTGCTTGGACATGTGGGCGCAGGCAGCACATGTGCTGGGCAGCATCTGCGTCGTCAGCAAGATTTCTTACCTGTGTGTGGACCTCCAGCAGCCACTGAGTGGAGGCAAACCCAGAGATGTCTGGGTGCTCACAGCCCAGCTCTTTTCCACTTGCGATCCCAACACATATGTGTGGCTTCATGGTGGGGTAACACGACTGGGTTGGTGAAAGCCAGATTTACTTAAAGCTGAGAGGGCAGTGAAGGATGCTCTCTCTATAGCATTATTGTTATTATTATTTTGGTTTTTGGACATACCTGACGGTGCTCTTAGTCCTGCTTCTACACTCAGGGAATGCCCCTGGCAGGCTCATCATATGGGGTGCTGGGGATCGAACCCTGGTCAGTCGTGTGCAAGTGTAAGGCAAATGTTCTACCCCGTGTACGACCATTCTGGCTCCAGATGTGAGTAAAGCTGGGAAGGTCTATTATTTTTCCCCTCCTGGAGAGAGAGGAAAGGAGAGAAGGTAGGGAGGAGGGGAAGGGGAGGGGAGGGGGAGAGGGAGGGAAGGGGTAGAAGGAGGGGGGCAGAGTGAGTGGCATGCTCAGTCTGCTCTCCTTCCCGTCCTTCCTGGGGTTTGGCGAGCTCCCAGCTTGGTGCCTCTGTTCAGGCTGACATCCAGAAGTGAAACTCCTCCAGCTCCTTCCTATTTTCTCTGCTCATCCATGACATCATCCATGGCACCATCCATGACATCATCCATGGCACCATCTATGACATCATCCATGGCACCATCCATGACATCATCCATGGAACCATCTATGACACCATCCACATCACCATATATGACATCATCCACTGCAGCATCCATAGTACCATCCATGACATCATCTATGACACCATCCATGACATCATCCATGGCACCATCTGTGACATCCACGGCATCATCCATGGCATCATCCGTGGCATCCAGCTCAAATGCCAACTTCACTGGAAGACCCTCAGCACCCTCCGTCTAGACTAGGTGTCCTAAGGGAACAAATGTCAAGTCCACCAGAGTCGTGGTACTTTTGCCTCAGAACATGTGGTCCTTGTAAGAGGTGAGGATCTTGTTTAGACATTGCTGTCACCTCACCCTTCTAGCCAGATTTCTCCTGATGGAAAGGCAGGGGTGCACCTTTGAGTGCCCCACTTCTTCACAGGATGGTGGCCCACTCAGAAAGGCACCCAGGTCAGCTGTGGTGAGGGATCAGTGAGTGGACATTGAGGGTAAAGGTTAGTGGCAGGCTGGAGACTAAGCTAGGGAGAGCCACACGATGGCCATTGGGTGCCATGGGATACCACAGCATGTCACAAGATACCTCAGTGTGCCCCGTGGTGCCGTGGTGATCACGGTGAGTCACCCTCTGTGCAGACAGGCTGCCTGTTCTTGGGGCCGGGGCACTCTCTCCCCAGAGAGGGGCCTCCCTGCCTGTCCTGAAGTGAAACATTCTCTTTTCATCCACATCCAAATGGCTTAAACATCTGGCTTGCTCAATATAGATGCCTCCCAGCCTGTGTTACCCACCGGCCACAAAACGCTTGATAAGCCTTTTCGGGGTTCTTTTTGCTGACAGTCGCATTCAGTCCCCATTAGGAGTCTTGGCTGGGTTGGGGGACAGGTGATGCAACTCCCTCGTGAGGAAATAGAATGTCGCTGAGTTACCTTCCTGCTGTTTCCCTGCGTGCTCGGCTGCAGGCTCAGTGAGAGGGTCTGCAGAGGCGTTGCTCATTGACCCTGCAGTTTCAGGGGTCCGGGGACCTCCCTGGCAGTGCTCAGGGACCTCAGAAGCTACACCTGGTGGTCAAGCTGCTGGGATGGAACAAGGTTGTCCAAACGCCAGGCCAGCCCAGCACCCTACCCCCCATTTCATCTCTGCCACCATGGAAATGGATTCTTTCTGTTTTGTTCTGTTTTGGGGCCTCACCCGGTGGTGCACAGGGCTTGCTCCTGGCTCTGTGCTCAGGGGCAGACTCCTGGTAGATTTGGGGGAACATGTGGCAAGCTGGGGATGAACCCAGGTGACTACATGCGGGGGCCTCCCTGCTGGACTGTCCCTCTAGCCATTGTCCTTCCCCCCTCCCAGGTGACTTCCTGGGACCAGACCCATTCCTACTGCACCCTGGGCGCGGGCCCCTCTCGGGGGCCCAGCTGGTGGCCAAGTTCCCATCCCACTTCCTACCCCAAAGGTGAACCCCACGCTCATTACTGAAACAGGGTCAACCTCATCCAGTTGAACCCAGCCTTAGGGGATGGCAGGGAAAGGGAATCAGGTAGCCCCCCCCCCCACTATGGGTCTGCAGCTCTGGTTCTGCCTGTGTGCTGTCCTCTGAGGCAGGGGTCACCCCACTTGTAAGTGTGCTTGGGTGGGGCCTGCCCCTGAAGTTCCTCTGCCCACCTGCCTCTTACCTGGAAACTTACGTGATAACACACAATCCGGTTCAGAAACTGTTAAAAACGGGCCTTTGCTCGGAGCGTCCACACATCCCATGCCTCTGTGCTTTGAGCCGGGATCCGCCTCTCCACTGTGCTTTTTCCTGCTTGAAGTGCACCTTCCCCCCGAAAGGGGCCCCCAAACCAGCCAAGGATGAGCAAATCAGGAGTCGTTCAGAGAGAGCTGTCTGCGCCCTTTCAGGCTTCATCTGTGTTTGATAAATAAGTGGAGGAAGAAAAGAGACCCAAAGGCATTGCTTCCGGTCAGCTCACCCAGACTCCGGCTTCTGGCTGTTCCCAATACAGAGGAGAAGGAGTGGGGACAGCCAGCTGGTCCTTCCCTCCACCTTGCCCACCCCTGGGGCAGTGAGACGCACTTTCCCGGCTCTCCCCAGGGCCTTTCTGAGGAGATTCTGGTGCCCCGAGTCCCAGGAGAGAGCAATTGACTGAAACGGCAAGAATGTGGGAGCATAAGGGCTAGAATTAATTAGCATCCCTAGAACAGCAGCACGAGGCCCTTGCATTTCTGGAACATATGAGTGGTAACTGTTGATTTCCCAGCCCAAAGCGGAACATCTGTTCTGGCGCGGAGTGTAGCCACCATGGCAATGCAGAGTCAGGTGGGGGCGGAGAGTGCCAGACGGGGCACTTGGGGTCTCCGCTGTCCATTCGGATTTAGTATTAGACCGCTCCCAGTGTAATTGCTTTCTCAAGAATTTTTAGATGTCTGACACATACACTGTCCATCTTGTGGAGTTTTTTTTTTTATTGGACCTTCATTCTCCGGAAAGTTATTCCAAGCAGAAATGCACATGAGAAGGACCCATTAAAATGGAACAGTCTGTATTCGGAATTAATTTTGCATTCAGCACAATTCATTAATTCCCATCAAGCCACTGGATCTTGTCTGCCCGGATCTCTGAGAGGAAAAAACAAGCGAGGGAAGGAAGGATGAAGAGGAGCCAGGGACAGGAAGAGAAACAGGATCGGTTACTTCCCCGGAAGTACACGACTCTACTTAAGAATTGGATGATAAGGTAGCAGCAGAAAAAAGGGAAAATGCGAAAGGGGTATTTAAAGCCATTAGTACAGACCCTCACGTAGGGTATAATTAGTTGCACATCAAGTGTGTTAATTTCTATCATTTAGGAATTTATTTATTTTATATGGAGCGATAGCATAGCAGGTAGGGCATTTGCCTTGCCCGCAGCTGACGCAGGTTCGATTCTTCCCTCCCTCTCAGAGAGCCCGGCAAGCTACCGAGAGTATCCTGCCCACACGGCAGAGCCTGGGAAGCTCCTCGTGGTGTATTCGATATGCCAAAAACAGTTACAACAAATCTCACAATGGAGACTTTACTGGTGCCCGCTTGAGCAAATCAATGAACAACAGGAGGACAGTGCTACAGTACTATTAAAAAAAGGACAGTATTTCCTGGCCCTCTCAGAGAGCCCGGAAAGTTACCGAGAGAATCCCGCCTGCATGGTAGTTATGCCAAAAAACAGTAACAATAACGGGTCTCATTCCCCTGACCCTGAAAGAGCCCCAGTACGCCATTGGGCTACACGATCACGCGACAGGGACACATGGAGACGTTACTGGAGCCTGCTCAAGCAAATCGATGAACAATGGGATGACAAGTGATTTTGTTTTGGGGCCACACTGAGCGGTGGCCAAGGCTTATTCTCAGGGACTTTTAGCAGACTCGGGGGACCATATGGGGGTGCCAGGGATTGAATCTGGGTTGGCTGTGAGCAAGGCAAGTCCTCTACCCGTGCCTTCCCCTCCCACCCCCAATTTAAGAATTTCTATTTTAATGAAAGGAGGCAGAGTCCTTGGCCATGGTCTGTGCTTGTCACCTGCTGTTCTGGGTTCTCTGGGAGCTTGTGGAAACTGCCTGCTCACTGAGAGTCTGCGTGAGTCGGAGATGCATTTCTTCCTTGCAGGCTTCTCCTCCGGGTGAAGATGAAACGACTCCGCGAGGGGCTAGCAAATGCGGAGGGTGTTTACAAGTGCCGGTCCCTCTCGGCTCCTTGGGTTGCAGATGGCATTTTTATGTCCCAACTTGATAGGATCCGATTATTTAGTTGCTGCTTCGGTGAATTAATTGGAAAGCAAATGGCGGGCCACATTCATTTTCTGTCAGTGCTTTGCACACAGATGCTGCGTCCTGTTCTAAGCCGAAGGGGGCAGGGAGGCCGGGAAGAGAAAGATGATGCTTGAGGAGCTCATTCCTTTGACCTGTTGAGATGCGCCCCCCCTCCCCCCCACCTCCCGGGGCTGCTGTGACATTCCCGTCCCCTTTCATTTCTGGCCACACACCTAGACAGGAAGCTGCTGGGGTCAGGGGTCAGAGGTGTGGGCTGGGGCAGGGGGCGGGAGAGCCACTCAGTCTTGGGGGGTCAGCTCCTTTGGTTTGGGATGTCCTCTCTTTTTCACTGAAGGCTGGAAGGATGTTGAAATTGCTTTGTTGTTAGTGTTTTCAAGAGGAGTCCACGGTGGAGCATGTGCTGCGCAGAGAGGGGCCGATTGAGTGGCAGGTAAGAGGAGGTGGGTGACTGAGGATCTCCTGTTGCTCTCAGGGTCTCGGGGAAGGTGGCTTCCCCCACTTCCTACTGTCTGCGGTCCCGTTCCCTGCATGGCATTGCGTTGGCCTGGTGGTGAGTGAGTTCTGCTGTGCCAGTTGGGCTGGCATCTGACCCCCCTATTGGGCTTCCAAGTGGGGCCATCAAGGAGGGGAAGGATTCCTTCAGGCTCCCGTGTGGCACGCACCACACCGTCGTGATGGGGATGCTGGTGAGATTTTGGCTCTGGCCTGGCAAATGCCAGCAGCAGGCCCCCCTTGGCCACTTTGTCACTGTGGTTGGGATTGGATGTCTGTGTGGCAGGAAGAGAGAGAAAAGGAGGAGAAAGAGGAGGGGGAGGGAGAGAGGGAGAGAAGGAGGGAGGACCAGAGAGGAGGAGAGAGCGGGGGAGGGTGAGAGGGAGAGAGGGAGTGGGAAGGAGAGGGAGAGAGGAGAGAGAGGGAGGGTGAGAATGAGAGAGAAAAAGGGAGAGGGAGAGAGGAGTGAGGGCACGAGTAGGGGTTAAGGTCACTGTCACTGTCACTGTCCTCCCATTCTTCAATGATTTGCTTGAGCGGGCCCAGTAACGTCTCCATTTTGAGACTTGTTGTTACTGTGTTTGCATATCGAATACATCACGGGTAGTTTGCCAGGTTTTGCCATGCGGGTGAGATATTCTCGGTAGCTTGCCGGGCTCTCCAAGAGGGGCGGAGGAATTGAACCCCGTTTGGCCGGGCTGGCTGCGTGCAAGGCAAATGCCCTACTGCTGTGCTATCGCTCCAGCCCAGGGGTTAAGGTGCTCCCCTTATACCTGGCACCTGCAGGAGAGTCACGGGTGTGGCCCCTGAATGCCCCAGAAATGGATAATGATTTGCAGTTTTCGGCTTTCACGGAAGGCTCTTGAAACACCTTTCAAGCAATCCTCACGCTTTATTTAATCTCAGCTAAGACAGGTCCATCTTTGTAAAACAAAAATGAGCGGTGGACGTTCAGCTCTCTGCAGGGTGGGGGCGGCACGAGGGCACTGCGAGAAACGGGCTGTAGGAGGGACAGCAGGGGCTGTGTGTGTG
This sequence comes from Sorex fumeus, assembly GCF_029834395.1. NCBI lineage: Eukaryota > Metazoa > Chordata > Mammalia > Eulipotyphla > Soricidae > Sorex > Sorex fumeus. The sequence goes on from NW_026606156.1 coordinate 696,572, forward strand.
TGTGTGTGTGTGTGTGTGTGTGTATGGCAGAGGCTGTGTGTTTGTGTGGGTGGGGGGATGGCATCGTGAAAGCACCATCGGGGAGAGAGGAAGCGTGTCTGCCCTCACAGCAGGCCAGAGATAAGAACAGGGTCTACTCGGGGGCTCCTGCAGTTCCCATTCTGGCTCTGCATGTCTCCATCCACCTGCCATGCAGTCATCACCCATCTGTGATCTATTATCCAGACATCAATTCTAGATACAGATGCGCCAGCGTTCTTACCCGTCTGTCTCCACCAGTCTGTCCATCTGTCTGTATCATGCCTCTTGATTTCTCCATCTCAATGGGCCTATTGATCTCTTATCTATCAGCAGCATTTGGGGCGTCAACCTCCCCCGCCACCCCCCGGCTGCCAACGAAGCTGTAATGACTCTAGCACTAATGTCAGACTTCAGAGATACGAGAACAGACAGCCATCTACTTCACAGAGGCGGCCGCTGCTGGGCCAGGCTGACCATCAGCACGAGCCTTTCTGGAAGCTTCCCCCGAGCACTGTACACAGGCGTTCCACCTCTCCTGGCTGCTCTGCCGGTGTCTCTGAGGTGGAGCCAGAAGGAGGACACGTGCCGGCCTCACCGGCGGCTAATTTCCTGGAGTCTCCAAAGGAAACTGGGCAGATCTGCGAGGAAACGGCATTCAGGGCAGAGCTACAGATCAGACTCAGTGCTCTGGGCTTTCTCGGTGAATCATATTGCTAGAGCCGGGGCCTCTCCTGCACCCTTGGAATCTCATTCGAAGGCTGGCAGCCCTTCGCAGCTAAAAGACTTTCCATATCATGAGTGCAGAGGCGCAGAGGTTGGGAAGCTGAAGTAAAGACAGTTGTCCCAGAGTGCCAGAGGAAACGTTGGGCTTTCACAGACTCTTCACAAGGGAACACAGTGAAAATGAACGTGCCGGAGTGATAGTACAGTGGGGAGGGCTCTTGTCTTGCAGGCAGCTGACCTGGGTTTGGTCCCTGGCTTCCCATGTGATCCCCCAAGCACCACCAGGAGTAAGCCCTGAACATCACCGGGTGGGGCCCCAAACCAAACAAAGAGAGTGAAATTGACTACCTTCTCCCTGCATTGCCCCAACAGACTAAACTCAGAGTGGATCAGACAGGCTGCTGCCCAAAGCATCAGTTCACTGAAGAAACCACAGACAAGCAGGGTGGGCGGGCTGGGGGCCGTGGGAAGGGCTCAGCGGCTATGGTGTCAGAAGTGTGATGAGCGTCTTCAGAGCGGAGTCCTCCTTGTTCGGGTTGGTCAGTGCACGCCCGAGCTTCTTACAACCTAGCAACACCATGGATTCTTTCACTTTTTTGGCATTTCCAGCTTCTTTATAAGAATCACAAAACCCAGGGCTGGAGTGATAGCACAGTGGTTAGGGCACTTGCCTTGCACGCGGCCTGACCTGGGTTTGATTCCCAGCATTCCATATGGTCCTTCGAGCATGGCCAGGAGTAATTCCTGAGTGCATGAACCAGAAGGAACCCCTGTGCATCGCCAGGTGTGACCCAAAAAGCAAAAAAAAAATACCAACAAAAAACCCCAAAATACCCCCACAAAACCCACACATACCATATCTATCTTCAGTTAAAAAAATGACTAAACCACATAACATTCAGAATCGTCAATGAAATGGTCTTTTCTATTGAGGTATGTTGTTTATTTTTTATTTTATTTTTTTTTGTATTTGGATCACACCCAGATACTCAGGGCTTGCTCCTGGCTCTGAGTTTAGGAAAATGATTCCTAGCGGCTGTGGCTGTGAGTCAAACCCAGCTCAGCCAGGGGCTGAGTGTATCAGTGTTGGCCGGGGTACTAAAGTCATTGTTTTACAGTGGTAGAGCTGCAACCCCCATCCCCCTACCCCCACCGCTGCCCTACTGCCCCTTCCCCCCTCCCCCCCCCCCTTAAGTTCCTAACTCTATCTATCATAGCTCAAGATTCGTGAGATGGCTTTTAAACACCGATGGTGTCAGGGGATGAGACAGACAGCTGACCGAGGAAAAAGCTGTCAGAAGTAATTTTTGGAACAAGGTGAAGGAGAAACGTTCAGAGACTGGAGTGTGTGTGTGTGTGTGTGTGTGTGTGTGTGTGTGTGTGTGTGTGTGTAAAGAATCAGTTTGTAGTCTCATGCCGAGTTCAGGCTGATTGGTAAAAGAGAATCTTGTGTTCCTTTGAAAGCTTTAGTTTTTTTTTTTTTTTTCCAATGCCCAGGACAATAGCCAACAAGTTGAAGTAAGGTAAAAGTCTAAGGAAAGTGTTAAAAATAAAAAAAGAACATGCCAATTCTGAAAAAATTTGTGTCAGAAAACAGCATCATATTTTTATCATAAGAGGCATAATTTTCCCGATCATTACCACTAGAATTTGTTTTACTTAAAGTAAGCAATTATTGAAGGCTTGATGACGGGGTGTTCTATCTATGGCATCTTCATTCACAGCTAGGTGGGTGATTTTTTTTTTAAATTCTTCTTGATATTTAGTTTTGGAGAGTAAGAGGGACCTTTGGAGGTCTGGAAAGATCATTAAATATTGAAGCTAATTTTGGTGGCATGTGGAAATCCTGTAATAAAGCTCATTGGAACATGCGTTTATCTTACTTATCTTTGACAAACCAATGTACTTATATTTTGTAGAATGTAATCAGGTTTGGAAACAATGACCTCATGAGTCAGGATATGAGTACCAGAGATTGCAAGCTAATGGTGAAACACTGGGTAACCTCCTTTTGTTTTTCCTGTGGAAGATGAAGAGATGTGAACATGAGGCCTGATTTAAAATATTCCCATTTGTAAAAGACACATCCAAGGGAATTAGAAGAAAATAAGTTTGAGGGAGAATTTCAAGAAAAGAAAGTTTAAAGAAGAATCCAAATTAATATGCAGACTAAGAAAAGTTTCTCTTGGGATCTTTTCCTGGAGTCTTATTTTATTTTCTTTTGATCAATTTTTTTTTTTTTTGCTTTTTGGGTCACACCCAGCGATGCACAGGGGTTATGCACTCCTGGTTCATGCACTCAGGAATTATTCCTGGCGGTGCTTAGGGGACCATATGGGATGCTGGGAATCGAACCCAGGTCAGGCTGCATGCAAGGCAAACGCCCTACCCGTGGTGCTATCACTCCAGCCCCTAATTTTTTTTTTTAGGTATCAGTTGACATTAGTATTGAAACCATTATTTCACACTTGCAGAGTTGCCACACTAATTTCTCCTTGGTGGTTTAGGGTCCATCCAACGTTATAAGTTTTGGTTTAAGAAAAATGAATCCCTCAACTAATTCTTATGAAACCGAGGTGCACCTTGAACTTGAAACCTGTTCAAGTGTTTTGGCTCAGGTTTGCCTTTTGACTTGGTGACCAGGTCCACGATGGGATATTGTGGAAGCCCAGCCGCTTGTAAAGCAGTTTCTCTTACGATGTCACATTTCATTTACTCCAAAGGGAACATTTTTCGGGGAGGTGAGGGCAGGGCTGAGGCAGAAAGCTTGCATGCATCAAGAAGGAAGGAAAGAAAATCTCCCTTCCTTTGCAGAAGGAACTACAAAAGTTGTAGTTGTAAAGTCTGGAAGCGATCATTTCAATCTCCTGGCAAAGAGACAGATTTTAACCTGATACGCCATGCATCTGATGTTAGAATCTGCTCTCTAAGTCTGTTTAATTACTGGCTGGTATTCAATAAAGCATAAAAGATTTTTAGTCCAATTTATCTCACTTGGCTTTGTTGTGGGGGGGCTGGGGGGAATAGCCAATCGAAACTTATAGTTACTTTGCCAAAGACAGAGACTGAAGAAGCTTCAGAAGCTAATGCAGTTAGAAATCTTGTCGGTCAGTCTGTGAGCATCCCTCAAAGTGAAAGCAGTTTCAGAGAGGTGAGATTTCTCTTGAGGACAAGAATCCCTGTCTTTCTTTCTTAATTTCGAATTTAGAATGAGGCGTGTGGACATATGGGGTGTTAGAAGCATCTGTTCAGTACGACCACGAACCTCGCTCTGGTTTCTGAGTGGAGAGGGATTGGCCGATTCTGCAATTTATACCTGTGAAAGGAAGGTCACAGTTCCCCTCCAAGTTTCAGAACCTAATCATTTTAGGTGCTTGAATTTTAACTTAATTAAAGAGCGCTCAACAGACTTAACTGGTTCGTGGAATGAGAAGATGTAAGCATATAGTGTGATATATACTTAGGGTTCCCTAAATAAAACCTCTTTAGAAATTTGAATTTCCTAATTCATGTACTAGACTAGCACGGAACAAAGAGAAAGGAGTTCTTGTCTTAGCCAGTGAATGTTGGGTTCAGCAATGGTCTTTCCTACCTGGGAATCCTGTCAGGCCAATAGAAGCTTATGGACAATTCATATTTACAGGGCTGTTAGGACGTTTACCGGGAGACGGTGCCTGTCCGCTCCCGTCCAGTCAAATTGTGATGAGTCAGAAGCCAATTCTTACGACGAGTGCCCAGGTGGCTGGTCATTTCACTTTTCATTAGCTTAATCCTCGAGCATGTGGGGAGATGTGGGGATAAAACTCACATCAGCTTTATTCCTTCCCAACAGCTCTGGTAAACTGTTGACACTCCTGGCTGAAACAAGTCAGGGTGTTCTCTGTGGCTTTTATTACCTGGACTGTCCTTGTCTCCCTGGATAATCCACAGTTCACTGCATAGGACACAGAAGGCGCAAACTTGCTCTGTCATTCCGAGCGAATGCACAGGAGTATCTTCACCTCTGCAATTAAAGACTCGAAGCCTCCACGGGTCCAGGAAATAGGAGCGTTCACAGTCAGAGGGGGTCAGTGATCAGGATTCAGAGAGATCTCCCAGCATTTCTCTCCGAGAAATGACCTGTTTTTTTTTTTTCAGTAGCAAATATACCTTTTAATTGTCTTCTCTATGAAAAGGGGTTCAAGTGGGGTCGATCCTACATGTAAGTGAAATGGAATAAGAACTAAAATAGATATGGAAAAAGCCCCATGTTTATTCTCCCTTTTTGATTCTCTCCCAACAGCTTAATCATCAATATTGAGCAATATTTGTTTGAAGTTTCAAAGTCATTAAAATATTTTATTTGGGTACATAATCCTTGAATAAACTTTATAAGGGACCCCCAAATGTTAACACTTCAGGAAATGTTTGATTTTTAAAATCTTGTTCGTATCTTCAATCCTAGCTCCTCCAGATGTGCTCACCCCGTTCATGGTATTTTATAATTTATTTTTTTCTAGCTACTGGATCACATGGTTCAATATTCTATGATACCATTTTTAGGTGGTACATTGGATTTTTCATACCAATCCACTAAAATGTATTTAGTATCTTAATGCTGGCCTTATGGCTATTTCCAGTTTATTTCGAGGGGGGATTTGTCCATACCGGGTTGTGCTCAGGATTTATTCCTGGCTCTGTGCTCCGGGATCACTCCTGGCTGTGTTTGGGGACTATATGTGGTATCAGGGTCCAGCCTGTGTCAGCCACATACGAGGCAGGTGCCCTCCCCAATGTATAATCTCTCCAGCCCTTATTTCCAGTTTTAAAATGTATTATTTTATTTTTCATGATTGCAAATGGATATAAGTGGAACATCCTTTGTGCAAAATCTTTGTGTAAAGCCATGATTTTCTTTCCCTGGACAAATCCTCGATGGAAAATTGCTGACTTCAAGAGAAAGCGATGCATTTTGCAGGCTTTTGCAGAGTCTGGCTAGTTCCCCTGCGAAAGGCACCCCCCCCCCCCCCCCACGGGTGTTTGTGCTGGTGACAGTGCAGAGAGAGAGGGGTGAGTCAGGACAGGCTTTCTAGAAGGTGCACTCTGGGCTGTTGCTCGAGCCTGTCTGTCCCTGAGTGTCTCCCCCAGTTTGACCTTGCGTTCCTGCACCCAGAGAATGAGGCTGGCGGCTTCTGGGTCAAGCCAATTCTCGGGGCAGGGGTCTGCGACGGGATTGCATCTTGGGGCGCTCTCAGTCTATAAGCTGCTCCCTCAACTGCCTCCTCCCAGGCACTGGAGGGGTCTTTTAATTTCCTCCAGATCCCGAGTTCATTCTGTGTGTCCCTGCGCCCTGATTGGGGGTCAGAGCTGGGGAATAGGGACGCTTACCCAGGGGTCTTTTCCTTAGGGGCAGCCCTTGCTTTGGGGAGGGGGTCCTATGAAGAGGACTGGGGAGGGGTGGAGTGGGCAGACAGGTATGGCTGCATCTACCACCAGCTGGGCCCCAGGTTCTGGAACCTTCCCCCCGTGCTAAGAATGGAGCTTTCTTCTGGGACTTTTCCATCCGAGGAGAAGCATTTCTCCTGCCGCAGGGGAGGGGAGTGGCCCAGACCGCCTTATTTAAAAGCATGAACACACACTACCTTCTGGAGCTATAAAAGCACTGTGGCTTAATCAATAACATTAATAATAGATCCCAGAAACTTCATCTTGTCTCCGCAGAGGCCCTGCCATCAGCTCTAGTTTAGAGATGTTTGCATGTGTCCTCACGACCCCTAAATGTAGCCGGTCAGACTCATGTTCAGAGGGAGAGACTGAACACAGCCACGGCCACAGGCTCTCCAGCCACTGTATTCGGGTCTCTCCAGCCTCACTTACTGTCGCCAGAAAACACACCATTCTCTGAAGTTCCCCCAGACCCGCAGCGGGCTCTGCCTTCAACTTACTTTAGGCTGCAGGTTATTACCAGGCAAGGCAAGTGCCTGAACCCCTGGGTTATCTCTCTGGCCCTGAGACTGTAGGCTAAAAGTGTCTTATGATGTTATGAGCCCAAAGCATCGTTTTCTGAACTTCAGATCCTCGTCACAGAACTGGATGGGGACGATGAGCTCATGGGTGCTGAGTCCCACCTCCTCCCTCATATTCCTTCCGCCGGTTAGAAGGAAAAGACTTCTCCCTGTGACTCTAAATTACAGTGGCTAAGGTCTTAGATTTTTCCCATTTTCATCTCAGAAGTAGCTTTTCTCCTGGCATTCATTGAGTGGAAGAATGTTTCCTGGACCATAGGTCACACTTGTTTCAGGAGATAAAACTCCCACTTCCGGGTAACTTCTGCCTTCCCTCCCTTTGCATAAGCCTTTCCTCTTTATCCTGCAGAGCACTCAAGCAGGAGCATAGCAGCACTTGGGCTCCTAAGGACGGCAAGCTCTTTATTTTTTTATTTTATTTTTTTCTTTTTGGGTCACACCTGGCAATGCTCAGGGGTTACTCCTGGCTCTGCACTCAGGAATCACTCCTGGTGGTGCAGGACGAGCTCTTTAACACAGAGCATTTGCTCAGGCTTCTGTGTGACTCTGGGAAGGAGCGTTATTAACCCCTTTGAATAACAAGAAGCCAAACCCGACCCCCTTGTTTGGGAAGACACCACTGGCAGTGGGGGGTGTTGGCATTTTCCTGGTGTTCAGTGGGCTCTGAGTCTACGGGAGTCCTGCGAGCCGCCCAGCGTATCCTTGGGAATCACAGTTCAGTGGCCTGCTGGCGGTGTGAGTGAGCAGATGACCAGTGGTGACTGGCTCTAGGGAAAGTTGGCTTGGGCTGCTTGTAGCCAAGCTTCCGAGTGCTGAGGAGAGAATGAAGTACGGCTCCAGATTCCGCGTGGGGACCGAAAGGGCTCAGATCAGGTGACCGAAGCGATTTCCTGCAGAAGATAATGTGCTTGAGTAGAAAAAAGAAGGAAGTAATTTAAAGTTGGGGCGGGGGTGGGGGGGGTGGGCTTCCTTTCCTGCCTGTTGTTGGCTTTCAACCTGACTGCATTCAATACTGTCCATCCAGGCTCTTTGAACAAAAAAAGTCCTCCCGTTTGTGTGCTCTGACTTGGTTCTCGGAGAGATATTCTGCCTCATTAAACTCAATGCTCATGATTGCTCAGCCATGTACCCCACTAATTTTACTTTTTCTCAGAAAACACAGACAACATATATATTACATAATATATTAGTGTGTTTGTGTGTGTGCGCGCGTGTGTGTGAGATTAGTCATCGAAACTTTCATTTCCTTTTTTTTTTTTTTTTTTGCTTTTTTGGGTCACACCTGGCGATGCTCAGGGGTTACTCCTGGTTCTGCACTCAGGAATTACCCCTGTTACCCCTGGCGGTTCTCAGGGGACCATATGGGATGCTGGGAATCGAACCTACCCGCTGACAAACGTCCTACCCGCTGTGCTATTGCTCCAGCCCCTCATTTCCTTTCTTTTAAGTATATCTCTTTCCCCTTTATTTCCTTCATTCTCACGAGCTGCTGTTCTCACCCTCGTCTTTGTTTCCTATCTGGAGTTGGACCATTCTCTCCTTTACGTTTCTATCTCAGTGGTTGGGAATAGGAAGAATGGGATGGGTGCAGGGTGTGATTTCAAGACAGACTCCTCAGGCCCTGGGGGTTGGCATGGGGGTAAGAGCGGCAGAGCTCCTGTAAATGGGCTCAGGTCCTCGAGGTGGCGGTCTTTCAGAGTTAAGGAGACAGCGTGCTTTGGTAGCTGACTGGGCACTCTTTCTGTTGCTTTGTTTCATTTACTAGGGTCCTCAGGCTTCCAGCACCGGTTATGGGTGGCTTTGACATCTGTCTTCAAAGACCTCAGTGACATTCTTCTCACTTTGACACGAAAGCCCATGCAAAAGCAGGACTGGTTATATTCTCCTTTATATCCTCTGAGTTTCTGACTTGCATTGTTAGAAAATAAATGATTTTCCACCACCCAGTGATCTACTTTTTTTTTTTCATTTGCTAATTGTGTTACCATATCCTTTAGAACCGAGACAGTTAGGAGTCTTTTGCTTTCACCTACTTTCAAAGGCTCCTGCGGCCCTTATTGGTTGACAGGGATTGACGCAGATGCCAGAAAACGGCAGAGGTGTCTAGTGGGTCTAAATCCCTCCAGGCGTAATTGCCGTTATCTTGGTTTCCTATCAGCCTAAGCTCCAGGGCTGAGTTTTATATTCCTGGAAAGCCCGGGGAATGCTGAGACAGAACCTTGGGGATGGAATGTGTGTCAGCTTGATGGGGAAGACACGGAATATTTGGAGAGAGAAAACTGTGACTTCCTGTAGCAAGGGGAAACTGAGGCTTCCTCTTTCAGTCCCCAAGTGTGTGCCACATTGAGGGTGCCTGTTTCTCAGATGTCTTGGCTAGAGCGATAGCACAGCAGGGAGGGTGTTTGCCTTGCATGTGGCCAACCCGGGTTCGTTTCCTCCATCCCTCTCTGAGAGCCTGGCAATCTACCGAGAGAGTATCCCACCCACATGGCAGAGCCTGGCAAGCTCCCCATGGCGTATTCGATATGCCCAAAACAGTAACAAGAAGTCTCACAGTTACTGGTGCCCGCTTGAGCAAATTGATGAACAATGGGAGGACAGTGCCACTGTCTAATGATTCTGTTATAGGGAGCAGAGTAATAATACTTGTTATTGATCAGGCTTCAGTAAAGAGTTGAGGATACACTGAATTGTCCTGACTTAATTTTTAAAAGTCATCCTGGGAATAAGTCGACTTGATATTACTTTTCTCTGTTTTAATTATTTTGGGCTTTTTTGGGGGGCCACACTTGACAGTGTGCAGGGTTTAATCCTGGCTCTGTGCTCCCAGTAGGACGTGAACCTGGGGATTGAACCTGAGTCAGCTGCTTATTAGGCAAATGCGCTAACCCACTGTGTTTTCTTTCTGGCCCTCTTGGTTGCAATGTTCTGTTGCTGTACTTGATCAGATATAGTTAGGGAAATCCTTTATCTAGGAAGGGAGAGAAATCTTGTCTCTGGATGCAGTCTGTTGTCTGATTATTTTGTGACCGAGTTTATGACCCTGGAAATTAAAGCAGGGTTGGTTCTTCTTGGCCATGGTCAATTTTCATGCAAGTGTTTTTTATTTTTTATTTTAATTAAAAAATTTTTTTTCTTTCTTTTTGGGTCACACCTGGTGATGCACAGGGGTCACTCCTGGCTCGTGCACTCAGGAATTACTCCTGGTGGTGCAAAGGGGACCATATGGGATGCTGGGAATCGAACCCGGGTTGTCTGCGTGCCAGGCAAATGCTCTACCTGCTGTACTATTGCTCCAGCCCCGCAACTGTTTTTTAAAATAGAAGAAAGCATGGCTTTTATTTCTTAAATCTGATTTCAGGTCTTTAAAACTTTAAACACTGTGATTTACAATGTTGTTCGTAATGCAGTTGTTTCAGACATTCTGTGTTCCATCATCAATCCCACCACCAGTGTGACCTTCCCTCTACCATTGTCCCCAATTTCCCACTCATCTCCCAAGCCTGCCCCCTTACCAGGCACAAAACAATTTATTTTATATTGCTTGCTACAACAAAATGGCTTAATGGCCTTATTGAAAAATACTTAAGTAAAAGAAAATGTGTGAAAATTGTCGTGTCTTATGATGCAGTCGTGAAGTCCTGTGTGAGGGTTTTCTGAGCTGTCTGTTGCTTCCTGCGCCCTCTGTCCTATTGTGTTTGTTTGTTGAGCTTAGTTGGCGTCTGTGCTACTTTCCATCTAATTTGCCGTGCTCCAGCTGGGCGGCCAGTCAGCATTGTGGAGTTTGGAGGTGTTGCAGGTGGTCACGTGCTCCAAGAACTCTAGGATCTGTAGAACTGGGCTGATGAGTTTCAGTGGCTTGGCTTGGCTTGCATCTCGTCGGAGGTTGGTGGCGAAGCTGTGAATCTGGGCTGTGGCTTGCATGGCAGCTGCTGTGGGGTGTGGGTGTGGCTGCTGGGGTTGGGGGGAGGCAACCGAGAAGACCCCAGAGTCGTCAGCCCCCCAATGGGGTTTCTTTGCTGACCCGAAGATCAGTGTACCCGTGAGTCTTAGTGCTGGGCTTGCGTCTCCTCCAAGATTAGCCGTGAAGCCGTGAAACTGAGCTGCTGCTTACATGGCGGTGCTGGGTGGGTCAGCATGATTTATTATAATGTCGAAACTATCCTAAACTGCACTTACAGAAAAGTTAGTCAGGTTTTATGAAGTTTCTGTTTTTCTACTGTAAACTTAGTATGTGTTCATTAGAAGAAAAAAATTGAAAGAGAGAAGAAAGGAGTGAAATATTGCCTATTTTCTAGCTACTCAAGGATAATCAGGCTGCCAGGTCCGGTCCTTTCAACCCTCTTGGAAAAAAATTTCATTTCTTTGTAATCACACTAACAGCAGGACTTTTGTACCTGTGTTTTTTTCTCAGTCAACTTCTTAATGGCTTGGAAATACAATACTTAGTGTAACAAGTCAACTCGGCAATATACAGCACTTACTTGCTGGGCATTTTGGTGATATTCACTTTTTCATTATCTTTGATAATGCTATAATGAGCATCTTTGAGCTTTCCCAGTAATTAGGATTAATTTCTTAGGATGGATTATGCAAAGTGAGTGTTTTTAAGGTTTGTAATAATTCTTGCTAAACTAGGTTTATAAAATTCTTCTATTCAGTATGAGTGTCTCTTTCTCTTATCTCACTCTTATCAGTGCAGATTCTTCTATTTAAAGAGATACTCATTTTATGGGAAAAAAATGTGTTTAATTTCATTTCTCAAGATTTCTAGTGGTGCTTGCAGTTTTTCCACTGCCCATTATTATTCATTTGTTGAGTGTTTTCATTTGAGAATTATTTGCATGCATCTTTTGGCTGCTTGTCTAGGGCAAGTCTCAATACCTTTCAGGTTTTGCAGAAGTGAACAGTAGACTCTTCCTATGTACAACGTTCATCTTCATTTCACGTAGTTTGCATTTTTGCCTCTTGTTTCACATTTCTTTTTTTAAAATTTTTTATATGGGTCACACCTGGCGATGCATAGGGGTTACTCCTGGCTCTGCACTCAGGAATTACTCCTGGAAGTTCTGGGAGGACCATATGGGATGCTGGGAATCGAACCCAGGTTGGCGGCATGCTAGACAAATGCCCTACCCTCTGTGCTATGGCTCCAGCCCATCTTGTTTCACTTTTAATTTGAATGATTCTTAGCATGTGATAACTTAACCTTTTATATAGTAATATAATCTCTCAACTTTCTTGTTAATTTAAAAAAAAGTATAAGTTCACCTTAGATATTAACAGACTCAGGAGGCCACAGAAATAAAAACGGAGGATGCAGATGAGCACAGGCAGAAGGCTGAACCTCAGGGACACTGAGGTCAGTGTCTGCCCAGCTGGAACCTTGACCTTACCAGTCCCACAAGGATGCTGTCAGAGACACCCGTGTCCACTTGATCTGTGTGACTTGGAAATTAACCCCTGCCACTGTGAACCTTAGGAAGCTTCAGAACCTCGTTTGGGATAAGATTTAACTGTCCAGAAAAAGATACAAGAAGAACCTCTGCCTAAACAACCAGGTTCTTGGTCTTGTTGGGCAAAGTATTCAAGGCAGAGTGTGGGTAACCGTAGCGAGCCTTACAAAAGAGATAGAACGTTCCAGAGACAGGGGTGCTGGTGTTCTCAAGGGAGAGTGAGCCAGGCTGGGTCTGAAACAGGGTCTTCTAGGAGTGAATTAAGGGGGGAGCATGCAGAAGGGGTTAGACATGATGGTCTGTTTGGGTGCATCAGAGGACTAAATGGGCACTCAGATATCACATGTATTATTAATATCTAATTATGCGGTCTGGTCACATATTTTTATACATGCGTTTTTAACAATTGAATCGCCCTGAGATACACAGTTATAAAGCTATTTATGGTTGGGTTTCAGTCATACAATGTTCCAACACCCATCCCTTCACCAGTGCACATTTCCCACCACCAATGTCCCCAGTTTCCCTCTCATGACCCCCCCACTCCCAGCCTGCCTCTATGGCAGACACCTCTCTCTCTCTCTCTCTCTCTCTCTCTCTCTCTCTCTCTCTTTGTTCTTGGGTATTATGGTTTGCCATACAGATACTGAGAGGCTATCGTGTTTGTTCCCTTACCTACTTTCAGCACGCATTTCTTATCCAGAACAATCATTTCCAACTATCATTTCATGGTACTTCCTTCTCTATCTCACCTGTCTTCTCCCTCAGCACCTGAGACAGCTTCCAACTTTGCACCAATCCTCCTGGCCTGACAGTGTTCCTACTGTCTTTGGCTATTAGTCACAGACTTTTTAAAATTAGACTATCATTCCCTGTCTGTCCCTCTCCTTCCAACTCATTTCATTCAGCATGATACTCTCCATGTCCATCCATTTCTAAGTGAATTTCATATTCGTGCATTTTAACAAGTTGATATGTATTTGTTTTTAATGGGGAAAAAAGTAACATAGGCGGGATTTTGGATCGGCGGCCGCTGGTTTTGTAGGTCTGCTCTTCACGAGCAAGTTGGGACCTGCATTTGCCGATTTATCTTCCAGTAGGCCCCCAAGACAGTCCTTCCTATTTCCTTTAGTAGTTCTGCACATGGGCTCTCCCATGAACATTGCCCCTCTCCAACCAACAGCAGTTGCTTTAACAAGAGTGTGATCAGCACTTTGGAATAGCAAACAAAAACCCTGGGGAACCTGTAGTCAGTCACTGTGTTTTGTTATATGGTAGAGGTGGGCCGTCCAGCCTTGTTCCCAGGTCCCCTCCTGAGTCTGGGTTTCCCCCTTCCAACTGAAGCCTGTGACCTAGGGGCCCAACGGGTATTTGGCATATAAATATGCCCCCAAGAGATATTTGCTGGTGCCTTTTTTGGGTGGCCCCGCCAGCCCCTGGGATCAGAGCAGCTCCCTGGCGCTCATTCTCCAGCCACACCAGCTGTGCCGCCTTCCAGAAACACTTCCGGCCGGTGAGCCAGGATGTCCGCGGGGGGGACAGGTACTCACCAAAGCCGTGTCTTCTCCCTTGCGCTTCTTTTCAGGAGAGACCGCTTACTTCCTGCTCTGTTGTCCTCAAGTGCTGGAATGGTCCATTCTTGGTCCCCATCAGGAAGGTGGCATGTCCCGAGGGAGGATGTCAGTGGGGTGGGGGCCGGAGGGCTGCAGCTGCTCCCTCTTCCTCTGGTCATTTCCTACCCTGGGCCCAGTCCTGGGGCTTGGGTCAGCAGCATGGGGGCGGGGCAGCGGGCAACTGTGGCCCCTGCTCTTCCCTGCTGACTCCTGTATCGTATTAATCCTGTTTTATACTTCCTATCTGATTTCCTTCTAGGCTTCTAGAATAGACTCGGCAATTATTTTAAGAGGTCAAACAAGCAGGCTGAGGACACAAAAGATTATTGCCGTTTGGTTAAAGCTTCTAGGAGCTGTTATCAGCTAAGTGGTAGGCCCCCCTCTCAGGGGTGCTAAGATGCAGAAAGCGTTGATTATCTGGGGCGCGCCCTCCCTGATTAGGCGGGGCTCAGTAGCCCGCTTAGCCTGGTCTGGCTGAGCAGGACTCGGGATGGGTCTTCTGGGAGGAAGTTCTGGTAACTGCCTGTCCATGGGGCTCAGAAAGCACAGTGCCCGGTGGCCGGTCACCAGGCCATGAATAGTGACCGTGGAAACTCTTTGGCACCGTCTCCCACCTGCCCAGCCTGTGGCCCTGGTGTTTGGTCAGCAGTTAGAACAAGGCAGGACCCCAGTCATTTCCTCCCGCCTACTCCCGTGGGCAGTGCCGTCTGTGGACAGTGACTGAGGATGCTGAGGACGCTGGTGTCCATGCTGACCTGCTTCCTGCCTCAGCCCTGTCTCCAGGCTGCAGGTGTGGGGGCCTGGTGCTGACTGAGCATTTGGGGAGGTCCCCAGTGCCCCACGGAGAACGTTGCCCTCTTACCATTATCGTGTGGATTTTTTTTTTTCTCTTCTGGAGGCTGCGGCCAATTTACAGTAATTAATGTGCTAAGGACAACCATTGTAGCCGTCATTAATTCCTTAATCTTGGAGCAGAGAGACACGGATTAGTTCGAGATAAATATAGCTTATGGCATTTTCTCGGGAGAGCAAACCCTTCACAAACGCTGCTCTTCTGCGGCCGAGTGGGGGCTGGCAGGGGGACGGCGGCCTTTTTCCTTTCCCGTCCGGGATTATTCCCAAAGAAGGCAGGAGTGGGGTGCGGCGGAGTGGAGGTTCGTTTCAAATCAGTGCAGAGGAGCTGACCCGGGAACCCTTGGCTTTTGCCCTTCGGAAGCCCTGGTCCCAGAGCGGGTCTGCCTGTTGTCTGCGGATTTTGCGGGGTTGGTGTCCTGCAGGAAGAGGAGAGGGAAGAGTCCCGCCCAGGCCCTCCTCTGCGAAGAAGTTATTTGGTTGGGAGTGAGCCGAGAGAGGTTGCTCGATGTGTTAATGGGAATCTTTGCAAACACAAGCTTAAAGTCGCTTCAACCCAAGGAGTCGCTGAGCCATAAATATGTGTGGGTGATGTAGATGCTTCCAAAAGTTCCTAGCAAATTGCCTATTTTCCCACAAAGAAGCGAGCTGTTTATTGCCGCAGGAACGTGCCTCAGCATGAATGCTTGCTCTGAGCGTGGGCAGGGAAAGGACACCTGAGTGCACGATGCTGTGGGCTGGACGGTTGATTGGGAGCTGCGCTGGCTCGGCACAGCAGCCAACGGTGGCCTCTCGCGAGAGCAGATGAAAGGTCATGGTGGGGCAGGCTTTGGGGGTCTTTCTTGGGGAGTCCCCAGGGGGTGAAGAATCCTGTGTCCATGACGAGCATTTCCAGTCTGCATTTCGACAGCCCAGAGCTCAGCCGGCCCCGCTTGGAACTTCCTGTGGCCACCACAGCCCACTTGGGCCTGGGGCTCTGCATCCTTCAGGCCACCAAGGAGGACACTGACCCTGGATCCCATCAGCCTCTCTCTCTGAGGACTTGTGGGGGTTGCCTCCATTGGGTTGGAATTTACTGCCTCTCCCATCCTCATCACCCACAGATTTCCCCGACAGTTCGTCTTGCAACAGTCTGGGAAGTGGCCGTCGCGTGATGTCTTTAATCATTGCTTGAGGGGTTGCGGGAAAATCGAGCTACAGCAGTTGTGCAGTGAAATGGAGTAGGTGGGAATCAGGGTTGGGATGGGGTGATGCGGCACTTTGTGACTGAGCTCCTGGACTTGTAAGTAGTGGGGGGGTCACCACTCCAGGGCCCTTTCCAGCAGGCGGCAGTTGACAGGTGGAGGTTCTCATAATTGCAGTGCTCCGGGCATTTTTTTTTTTGGTTGTTGAATCACCGTGAGCTACAGTTACAAAGCTTTCATTTTTTTGGGGGGGGGGTCACACCCAGTGATGCACAGGGATTACTCCTGGTTCTTCACTCAGGAATTACTCCTGGCAGTGCTCGGGAGACCATATGGGATGCTGGGAGTCAATCCCAGATCGGCCGCATGCCCTACCTGCTGTGCTATCGCTCCAGCCCCGAAAGCCTTCATGTTTGAGATTCAGCTGTACAGTGATCGAACACCCATCCCTCCACCAGTGCCATTCTCCACCACCAATGTCCCCAGTTCTCCCCCCATCCCAGTCCTCACCCTGCCACTGTCACTGTCACTGTCACTGTTCTCCCGTTGTTCTTCGATTTGCTCGAGCGGGCCCAGTAACATTGTGAGACTAGTTACTCTGTTTGGCATATTGAATACGTCATGGGTAGCTTGCCAGGCTTTGCTGTGCGGGCGAGATGCTCTCGGTAGCTTGCCGGGCTCTTCGAGAGGGGCAGAGGAATTGAACCTGGACCTACCAGTTGGCCATGTGCAAGGCTGGAGCAATAGCATGCCTACCCACTGTGCTATTGCTCCAGCCCTCACCTTGCCTCTATGGCAGACAATTTCCCCAATACTCACTCTCTACTTTTGGGCATTGTGTTTTGCCTGTTTTTTCCCCACCACCATTTAAATATGCCTGCCAGGGGCAGATGCTAGATCATTTATTTTCCATTGCTTGAATATCATGAGAATTTGCTTCTGGGATCCTAGATTGTAGATGGATGGGTTCCAGAGACATCTTGGTAGGGCACTGATCCATTTTGGGATTCAGCTGGGCATCTCTGGACCAGGACTGTTGTTGCACCAAGATGGCACCTGGTGGAAGCTTGTGGGTGTGACAGCCAGGTCGTGGAGCTGGTGAGAGCCGGGGAGGGACAGCCGGGCACCTCTGCCATCCTGCAGCCTGGAGGTTCAGTCCTGGAGCCTGAATACCAGGGGACGGGTAGAGCTTGTGGAAGCTCTTGGTCGCCGGGATTCCATCTGGAGTAGGTGGGGAGACTGCCCCTGCCCCATCTGGGGTGCCTGGCTGAAATTGGCCCAGTATGGGGCCACTCCGGGTATTTTTAATTCAACCACAAACAGTCTGGGACAAGCGTTCGTTGTTTTCACATGAGTGACGTCATCTGCCCAGGGTGGGACATGAGCTTCTTCTGACATCTGTGCTGGGCCCCTGACTCTGGTAGTGGGGGAGATTTGTGAGGCTGGAAGGGACCAGCACTGTCCCAAGTCTGGGCTCGCTGGGTGCCTACCCAGAGCCTGGCAGCGGAGGAGACAGGTGAAGCCCCGGCCGCGTTGGCGATGCCCCAGGACTGACACCCTGGACACCCCCTCCTCACCCTCTCCTGGCACTTCGTCCTTCCAGCGGCTGCGAGGGCCTGGGCCGCCCTGAGCACGATACTGAGGCGTCTCCCGAGGGCCCAAGCAGGTCCTGCTGTGCTCCTGTTTGTCACCAAAAGAAACGTGGGGGGGGGGCGGGGGGCTATTTGCAAACACACCGACAGCTCGTTGGTCTGCTGAGAACGGGAGATAAGGACTAAACCCAGTTATTGGCAGCATTTCTCCCCTGGGGTTCCACCCAAGCGGGGATGATTCATCCACGGGTGTTTCAGGTGGCAGCACGGCCACCTGCTGGCGGCAGTAGGGGCTGGGAGGGGCGGGGCCGTCACTGTCTGCAGCCCCTCTGTGGCGGGGCGTCAGAAAGCAAATTAATTTCAGATCACACAGTGCTCAGCGCTCTGGTAGCTGGGGAGATTTGTGAGGCTGGAAGGGACCAGCCTCCGTGACTTGCTCCTGCTGATGGTTTGAACGCTTGGGAGAGGAGGCGGGGGGGGGGGGTGGTGGTGAGAGGGACAGTCCTCCACAGACAGGTGGCTGCAATCATTCTATTTTTTTTTTGCCCCCAAAGCTGGCCTGGGAGCACTGTACACAGAGCTATGTTTCTGTCCCCGTTTCCTAAAGCAGGCTGCCAGTGTGATTCGTTGTCACCTTGTCAGCGCAGCCCAGGCCAGGACAATACCCGGGGTTCAAGGGTTTCATTGACATTCCGTTTGGATTGTTACAACAGAGGAGGAGATAAAGTGCTTAGCAGCGCCACACAACCGCCTAAGTTGATGCCCAGCAGTGCAAAGCCTCAGAATGCATCTTTTCAACCTGTGAAAAGAAGCATTAGAGGCAGAACTTAGAATTTGTTTCAATTGAGTTGACAGTAATCCTGCACACGGGGGACGGTCCTCGGCGCTGGTCGTTTCTGTGAAAATGGATGCGTTCTGGTGAAAGACAGCCGCCACCGGCTCTGGAAAGAGACGCCAACACATTCCCGGATCATCCCAGTTCTGTGCTTCATTTAAAAATGGTGAAAGGTGCGCCTGGCTCCCACCATGAGGGTTTGGACCAGCTTCAGGTTTGTGGTAGAAGAAATTCAGTGAAACCAAAGCACTGGGAATGGGTCAGTGGCTGGACGTGCTGGTCTTGCCAGCGTTGAAGCCCCACATCTGCAGAGCCAGGAACCAGGGTCTCTGGTACTCGGATCTACCTCCTCTCCTGACCCTCCAGGGCTGGATGGAGTGTGTGACCCCAAGTACACCAAGTGTCTTGTGAGTATCACCACCCAGTTTTACCACATGTGATCCTCTAGACACTGACAACAATGACTTAGGGGAAGAACTCAATCAAGGTGAGGCTGGGGAGATAGTACAGGGGGTCAGGCGTTTATCCTGCACATGGCCACCACCAGAATCATACCACCGGGTGGTCCAGGTACACCTTGCGCCCCCCCCCCCCCCCCCCCCACAGACAGACTCACAGACAGACATGCGGAGGAGTCCTGCCCTCGGACCCAGAGGACCTGGTGTGTCCTGCCCAGCAGGAAGCAAGATGAGGGCAGATGTTTCTGGTCCCTCAGGGGTGAGATCTTCCCGGAAGCCACAGTGATTGCTTCGGTGATAGCCTTGGTGGGAAATCTTTGACTTTTGGCTTGGAAGTTTTAAGAATCAATAATCGAGGACGCAGATGACATGTCGTCATCCTGCCTCCTCCCCAGCCCGTTGGTAAGGTGGCCAGCCCTCTCCCACCCCACGCCCCCACACTGGCCGAATCAGATGGTCTGTTTTTTATTTTTTGCTTTTTGGGTCATGCCCAGCAATGCTCAGGGGTTACTCCTGGCTCTGCACTCAAGTATCA
This sequence comes from Sorex fumeus, assembly GCF_029834395.1. Lineage (NCBI taxonomy): Eukaryota > Metazoa > Chordata > Mammalia > Eulipotyphla > Soricidae > Sorex > Sorex fumeus. The sequence goes on from NW_026606156.1 coordinate 715,846, forward strand.
CTCCTGGAGGTGCTCAGGGGACCATATGGGATGCTGGGAATCGAACCCGGGTCGGCCACGTGCAAGGCAAACGCCCTACCCGCTGTGCTATTGCTCCATCCCTCAGATTATTAGTCAGATTATTATTACTATTATTATTATTATTGCTCCATCCCTCAGATTATTATTAGTTTATTAGTCAAAGCTTACCAAGACATGCTCACCTCTCCTGTGGAGCCGGGCTGGACACGCCATGGGTCAGGTTATGGAAACCATCATTTCCATGGGCAGTGGGCCTGAATCTGATCTTCTTGATGGCGCCAGGGGAAGACGCCGCTCCTGTGCGCTCTGTCTTTGGTTCTTCTGGGCCCCAAAGATAATTAACCTTGGCCACCTGGTGAAGGAAATCCAGTCCTCTTTCCCCTGTTGGACCCGTGCTCGGGCCAGACCAGTCCACCCTGGCCCCCTGGCACATCCATAGCAAAGGAAGCTCGCAGCATCCATACTTGGGGCCGGGAAGTCCACTTGCATCCGGCATCTGCTGTGAACTCAGAGGCAGAGCTGGACCAGAAATCCATGGCAGAGAAGCTGTCGCTGATGGTGACAGATGGCCTTGTCACTGGCTGGAAAAGGGGAGTCCGAGCCACTAACTGGAGAGAGTGAGCTGGGATGGGAAATGGGCGGGTGCTGGGCGCTGCCTGAGTCTCGCTCCTTAAGGCTGCGGTGGTATGTCGTTCTTCCCCTTCTTCTTGTTTCCCATTGAGATTTCAAAACTGTGTCTGTAATAAGCTTTGCCTGGACACTGAAGGAGGCTCTCCTGGGCCACACCTGCTCAGTGGCTTGGAGGGCCAAGGGAGGGTGGGAGGGAGAGAATGAGTGCGCTTGCTTAATTTGGGTAAATTCAAGGAGGATGTGCTAAGGGCGGGTCTGGAAGCCGGGAGCAGCTGGGATTGGTGTTGTTGTGTAGCTCCTGCCTCATGGGACTGAGCAGACATGAGGACCGAGAGTGGCCTTGCCAGTACCAGGGCTACAGAAGGGCACCCCCTCACCCTCAGTTCAGGGATTAGCATCCACCCCCTACCCACCTCCCTACTTTTCCATCCATCCATTCATCCATCCATCCATCCACCCACCCACCCACCCACTGACCTACTTTTCCATCTATCTTCCATCCACCCACCTACCTCCTTTTTTATCCATCCATCCATCCATCCATCCATCCATCCATCCATCCACTTTTCCTTCCCTCCCTCCCTCCCTCCCTCCTTCCCTCCACTCATCCATCCATCCATCCATTCATCCACTCATCCATCCATCCCTCACATCTCTCTCTCTCTGCCCCTCCCCCCTCATTCACTTGTATCACTTGTCATTCCATTGCTCATCAATTAGCTCGAGTGGGCGCCAGTAACATCTCCATTCTTCCCTGTCACGTGCTAGTGTAGCCCAAAGGGGTCTGCTCACTCCAGGAACATGAAGAGCCACAAACCGTTTGTCCAGAGTTTTGACGAAGTCTGACCATCTTGTAGGTGGTTGGCCACGCATTCTTTTGACATCCCATGGAATCCAGTTGGTAACAGCTCTAGTCCAGCAGTCGTCTTCAAATCACATTATGTGTCTGGCCCATCTGATTTTTGATGCCTTGGCTAACAAGACAGCATCCCTGGTTCTTGATCGTCGACTGAGGTCGGAACTCCAGATCCCTTCTCTCACTTGAGTGAAACTTGATCCTCCAAGCATAGCTCTTTCTATTCCTCTTTGGGAGACCTGAATGGCGTTCTCATCCTGTTTGCGTAGGGCCCAGGTCTCTGAGGCATATGTTAGTGCAGGAAGAGCGGTGGAGTTGTAAAGATGTGCCCGGAGCCGGATTGGACTCCCCTCAGTAAAGGCCAGGATACTTATAGGGAAGTATGGTGTTTGCCTCCTGGTTGGTTTATCACCCAGCAGTTGCCTCATTCATCTGCTTCCTGGGATTTTCCTTTGGTTTGGGCATCACTCCGTATTCTTCTCCCACCCCTCAGCATCTCTTCCTGTTGGGGTCTCTCTTTGATCTCCCCTCACACCCCCACGAGTGACATTGTTTTCTTTTTCTCCGTTTTTGCTTCCGCTTCTGCTTCCTTCCCATTTTCTGGGTTGGCTTTCTGAGCGCGGTTCCAAGGGTTCTGTGCCTAGGCAGGGGTGATTTCTCAGACAGGGTCAGGGCAGGGAACCTCCACTTTGCTGCCCTTACTGTTGTCTGATCTGAAGAGCCAGGACGGAGAGATCTGTGGGTGTTAGGTGTTCCTCCAGGGCTCGGACAGAAACCCCCCAACAGCGCCAGAAATCCAGGACTGAGTGGCCTCTCCGCGGACTCTGGCAGTCACCACTGTGACACATTGGGCTGTCCCTTTGGAGCCGAAATGTCCTCTAAAAAATCATTACTGGGCTGGATCGATAGCACTGTGGGTAAGGCGCTTGCCTTGCACACAGCCGACCTGGGTTCAATCCCCAGCATCCCATATGGTCCCCCAAGAACTTCCAGGAGTAATTTCTGAGTGCAGAACCAGGAGTAGCCCCTGTGCATCGCTGGGTGTGACCCAAAAAGAAAAAAAAAGCATTACAACAGCAACCTTGGAACTCAAGAAAACTTACAAAGAGAAAGCAGATAATGAAAACATGAACCTGAGTGGGGAAAGCAGGACCGTAGACAAGGCTATGAATGATGCATTAAGCCCAGTTCAGTTGAAAGCAGAAGAGCCACCCCAAGTCGGGGCGGTGGGGATGAGCCCAGCAGTGCTTGGCCCAGCTGCCAGGCCAGAGTTTCTGCAAGGCACGAGGACCCCTCGGAGTTTAGCTGCTAAAGGACAAATCCATGCAGAAAAGCAGGTCAGGGTGTATTTGTACCATTTTCTGTTTCATTTAGAAAAATTTTACCTGTGTTGCTGGGTCTTAGATCTCAGTCATGCTGTCACCTGCGTGGGCTGGGGTGACGGGCTGTGCAGAGGAGCAATGGGCGTGCGGCCCGCAGGTGCAGGATGGACACCACTGCCCCTCTGGGCTGCGTCTGTGAGAGCGGAGAGGCCGTTGCTGGACTCCCATGGGGCGGGGGAGTCCTGACTCTCACCTCCTGGGCGCCTCCAGGGTTAGCATGGAGAAGTGGGTGCTCAGAGGGGCGGCGGGTCTGATGATTGTGCTCAGGGGCAGCACTTAGGAGGTGCTCGGGCTGTCACATGGCTAATAATAAAACGCAGAGGTACAATTTGTATTTTTACTGCGGCCAATTAGGAAGTGGGCGGGAGGGAGCCCTGAGCGACCTGACATTTCCTTCAGGTCACAGACTATAGTGGAGCTGCAGGAGCAGGAGAAAACTCTGAAGAACTAGCCTCCTAACGGTTTTAAGAGGGCCAGGCCTCCCTTGTCTGGGGTCACCCCGCCCCGCAATGTCCCTTCTGGCTGCTTTGGTTCCCCAGGGAATGCTTGTGGGGGGCTTCGGACCAGAGGGTACTTGTTTCTTCTTTAAGGTCGCTTGCAGAGGAGATGCTACTTTTCTTTCTGTTTGTTTGGGGGCCACGTCTGGCATGCTCAGGGCTTCCCCCTGGTTCTGTGCTCAGGGATCACTAATTCCTGGCAGGGCTCAGGGGACCAGAAGGAGTGCTGGGGATCAAACCCAGGGCAAGATGCATGGAAACAAGCGCCCTGCCCGCTGCTCTGTGACTCAGAGCTCAAGAGATGCTGCTTCTTATTCCTGGTCGGGCTGCAGGCCTGCAGCTTGGGTGATGAAACTCTCCTCCTCTGTCTGTCTGTTTTGGGCTGCCCCCTTAAAACCAGTGTGGAAACAGGCTTTCAGACAATTTTTGTTATCGCATGCTAACTTTTCCTAGTCCGCACAGAGGGCATGCACTTCAGAGGGTGGGTTTATACAAATAAAAACACCCTCTGTAATGTTGGACTGGAGCGATAGCACAGTGGTAGGGCGTTTGCCTTGCACGCAGCCAGCCCGACTGAGCTGGGTTCGATTCCTCTGCCCCTCTCGGAGAGCCCGGCAAGCTTTCGAGAGTATGGCGCCCACATGGCAAAACCTGGCAAGCTCCCCGTGACGTATTTGATATGCCAAACACAGTAACAACAAGTCTCACAATGGAGACGTTACTGGGCCCGCTTGAGCAAATCGATGAACAACGGGAGGACAGTGCTAGAGTGCTCCAGTGCTCTGTAATATTGGGGGATACTGATCATTCCAGGGCAGTGACCTATGGGATGCTTCTCACTCATCACTCTTCCCTTTGGGGGACAGCAGAGAATAGGAGTTAGAAGGGAGAGAGGGGGAGAGAGAAAGTGGAGGGATGACTTCGCAGCACGAAAGGGAGAGAGTGGAGGCGTGGAGGAGCAGAAACAAAAACCAGTGGAAAGCTTAGCGATTTGAAATGCCAAGAGTTGCCACTTGCTCCTTAAAGCCAGAGCTGGGAGGTCAGTCCACGGCACAGCCTTGTGGGTCAGGCTGTCCGGGTTCGTGCCTGTCCGCGTCTGTCTGGTGAGTGAGGATGTGCACATTGCTCTTGAGAGATGGACAGGGCAGGCAGAAGGCGTATTCGAGGCATGTACTAAAGGAAAGGCAGGGGTTGGAGAGGCCCGGGGGTGAGGGAAGGCTCTCCCGGTGCCGTGGCTACACCTGGTTCAATTCCCCTGCACCATATAGAATCCCCTGAGCACAGCCAGGGGGCGCTTTAGAGCACAGAGCCAGGAATAGCCCCCGAGCATCCCTCTGGGTGTAACTTCTACCAATCCCTCAAGGCAGGAATGAGGGTGAAAGACCTCACCGCCTTGGAAATCAGCGAGCGCCCTGGTGTTTGCCCATTTCTCTCTCTCCACACACGTTCTGTTGGGACTTGACATTTGACACGACCATTTTGAGCCTGATCTTTTCTCCTGATTATTCGCCACCCTCACGACAGCCCTATCCTTTTCTCTCACTTGGGACTCCAGAGCACTGTGCTGGACGCCCACCCTTTCTGAGTCGCCCCTGGTGGCCATGTACCTGGAGTTCTTTGGGGTCTGCCACAGGCTTCCTGGGGGAGGGGAGGCCCTCCCGTGAACTGAGCCTCAAGCTGATTGCAGCGCAGAGCAGAGCTGGTCCTTCGGGCAGTGCACTTGGGCACCTTATCAGCAGGGACAAGGCCAGCGGTGCTCTCAGCTGGTCAAGTTCCTTCTCAGTCAAGCTTCTGCGACTTGGGGCGACCCCCAGGATTCTGCAGAGGAGAGATCTCTGAGTAGGCTTCAACCCCCACGGGTTTCTCCTGGCAGCTGGGTGTGGGAAGTTGGGGACCCAGGACCCCAAGCTCAGAGAAGTTTTCTGCAAAGCCCACAGCCGCCTGTTGTGGGGCTTTGTCCCCGAAGGGACAAGAGGCGGCTCCAGAACACTTCAGTCAATTCCCAGTTCTTGAATTCCACAAATGCTGCTAATGATCGCCCATTTCTAATATCTATTGTGTTCATTAGCAAGCCATTAATTTCCCCTTTGAAAAATCGGCTCTGAAGTTCAGTATGCTAATTTGCTTGTTGTTGTTGCTGATTAGAGATGTGGATTCTGGAGGGCTTTTAGTAATCCTCCTCCCCCCCCCCCCCACATGTGGCCTTCCGGATAGAAGGGGAGGGGCTGCCCGCCGCTGGGGGTCCTCATTAGAACGATTCTGCCTTTCTGGGGTGCAACCAAAACTGTAAGAGGAATAAAAGAAAACCACAAGCATGCACATCTATGTTCTAGTGGACCATTTTTACTAACGTATTGAGATGTAGAAATCTTTTTTCTTTTTCTTTTAAATTTTATTGAATCACCGTGAGATAGTTACAAGCTTTCATGTTTGGGTTGCAATCACACAATGATCAAACACCCATCCCTCCACCAGTGCACATGCCCCATCACCAATATCCCCGGTATAACCCCCCTTTCCCACCCTCCCCCTGCCTCCATGGCAGACATGATTCTCCATACTCTCTCTCTACTTTTGGGCATTATGGTCTGCAGTACAGACCCCGAGAGGTTATCATGTTTGGTCCTTTGTCTACTTTCTGCACACATCTCCCATCCCGACCGATTCCTCCAGCCATCTTTTTCTTAGTGATCCCTTCTCTATTCCAGCTGCCTTCTCCCCTTTGCTCATGAGGCAGGCTTCCAGCTATGGAGCAATCTATCTGTCCCGTGTATCTGCTGTCTTTAGGTGTCGGCCTATATTATGTTGTTTTATACTCCACAAATGAGTGCAGTCCTTCTAGAGACATAGAAATCGTATGTGGTCATTTAAAATGACTGTAGAGTCATTTTGGGTGGTAATAATTACTCACTCTTCACTCCCCTTCACTCTTCACATTTAGGCTGTTTCTAGCTTTTTTATAGTGATTAATGACTTGCACATCCTTGTTTTCCTTCAGCTGTTTTTTTCTCCCCTTAAAATGGATTTCTAGAAAAGAAATTGCTAGGTCAAAGGTATGCTGTGTAAGCTCTGGTACAGGTGGCTATTCTCCAGATGGGTTTTTTCTCATGCAGATGAAGGATGTGTGAGAATGTGCATTTCCTTATGCGTGCATCAATATTGGGCATTGTTGGTAGTCTTCAGCTTGGCCAGTCTCTGGGTAAATCTCATGGAGTCTGGGCCTCACACTCCAGCTCTGTGGCAATGGTTCCCAGGGGATGTCTCCAGTTCAGAGGAGGAGAAGAAGGAGGACTCTGAAACTAGTCTGCACATGTGACTGACCTTTTGAGTTCTCCATTTAGATTCCATGTAGAGTGTGTGTGTGTGTGTGTGTGTGTGTGTGTGTGTGTGTGTGTGTGTGTGTGTACTGGCTCTATAGTCCTGAAAGTGTCTTGGGGGGGGGGCTGTAACTGTAAGTAATGCCAAAGATCTAACTAGGGCTGGCCACCCGCTCTCATAGGGGTCTTAAAACCAACGTGTCAAAAATTGAAAAATTGAATCTAGTCACCTCCCCATAACCCCCAAATCTGCTTCGCTTGCACAGCCATGCGTACCCCACCCTTCTGGTAACTCAAGTCCAAAGCCGTCTTCATCTTGGTGACAGCACATTCTGTCCACACATCCCGTCCTTGGCTATCGGGTGCCCAAGTCACCATCTGCTCTCCCCTGGATTCTGGGAATCGACACCCCCTGACCCCCCCGGAGGTCATCTGGTTTCCAGGAGAGCTTTGTCTGAATGTGGAAGCTGGAAGGATCCCATTCATTTACAACACAGTCAAGCCAAACCCTGCCCATGCCATCCTGTCTCACTCAGAGTCGAAGCCCAGTTCCTCACCATGGCCACAGGCCCACAACACCTGGCCCTTCCCACCCCCGTTTCCACACCAGTCCTCTCTAGTCATTGTGGCACCCTGAGGTTCCTGGTTCACAGTCAGCTGCCTTTACCACAGGAAGAACTTCCTGCTGCCTCCAAGACTGGCCCCGTTACTGGGAGACTGTCACTGGTCATCCTGCAATGCCCTCTGTCTAGCCCTCCAGTGCCCATCACCTTCTTCCCAACTAAATCTTATTGTGTAGCATTTTCTCTCTAGCATATTATATAGCTGGCTCGGTCATCTGGTTTGTGGCTTACTTAGAACCAATACAATATCACAGGGGTTGGAATCTTTTACTTTTTTTTTTTTTTGGCCCAGGGCTCTACACCGTCAAGGCCAGTGCTATAACCCTGTGCCCATCCCAGCTCCTACCCAACCCTTTCGTCTCTTCTTTATTCCTGGACTCCCAGTAGTTACCATAAAGCTTGTCACAAAATGGACACTTGCAAAATGTTTATTGATGAATAAAGAGAGCTTATCATGTAACGGACACCTGAACAATGTTTGATAAATAAATGGAGCTGATGGGTAAGAGCGAGATTTCACTTTATTTGCATTTTTTGATTATTAATGGGCGAATGCTTCATACTCTCAATGTACAGAAGGTCTTTCTGAGTTTAATAATAAATCCGCAAGGCATCAAGGAGAAAAACAGAGAGACTTAACTGATTACAAAGGTTAAACTTCTGGGAAACAGATGCTGAACGCAAACAAGGTGGACAAATAGGAAATCTACTTGCAATACTTATTTCGGGGTGAGGGGGAAGGGTTTATAGCTCTAATACACGAAGAGTGCTTACCAATCAATAAAAAGATGAACACTTTAATAGAAAAATGAATGAAAGAGAAGCACAGGGTATTCACAAAGCAAGAAATACACAGAGGTATCTGAGAAATGATTCCCATCATTTTTCTACTGAAAGGCGCCTTCCTTAAATCAGAATTTTCCTTTCCGCTAACTTGCAATTTCATCTTCCCTGAATTTAATTTCCAAGAAACTTTATTTCCTCCAACAACTGCAGTGTAGTTCCAGCTGTTTTTCCGTTAGCAGTTGAGCCTCATCTTCTGCCTCCTCAGTTCCACACTTGCTCCCCCCCACCCCTCGCCCCTCCCCAGCACTCAGTTATCCTGGACTAGCTTCCCCAAACTGCACGGCAGCTCTGTCCCTTTCCTTTGCCATCCCAAGGGAGCTGGAACACGAGGGCCAATGCCATACTTACATCTTTAGCTGCCAGTAATATCACAAATATTTAGAATCGCACCGCGTGTGCAGATCTGCTATTTCAACAGTGGTAAAGACCTGCTTGACTTACAGAGCATTGAATGAGCAGTCGAGTCGGGCGTGTGGATTGACGAGGTTTGGCTGGCAAGTTTCCTAAGCTTATTTTGCACCAAGTTTGTAAACCTCGACTCAGAGATTATTTTTCTTATGTGCGTGCCAATTGTGGTGCCCTTGTCTCATTTTGATGCTTGGAAGGAGCACGTGTCTCTTCTAGAACTGTGTACGTCTCCAAAGACAAGGAGGGAGGAAATAGGAGAGAATTACTAACCAGGAAACACAGAAGTGTGGACTTCTAGCCAGCAGAGCCAGCTAGCCTGACCACTGAGGGTAGGGAAGTTTCTGAGACCAAACCAAGGAGAGGATCATCTACCAGGCACCTATGTCCCTTCCAGTTGGCCACCCCAGGGCCCCCAGAAGACCGGGAAAAAGGCCACAACCTGGCCCTCTGTCGCCTCCATGTTCACATCTAGTCCCCAGAGCTGGGGACCAGAGAGGAATTTTAAGGTGTGACTGAGGGGTGGGGATTTTGCAAATTCTGGGGGGAGTTCCGTGAAACTACGTTTTTTTTTTTTTTTACAATTAAAAAATACTTTCCCCACTTTATTTAAACACCATGGTTTACAAAGTTGTTCATGATGGGTGCAGGCCTTCATAATTATTTTTTTTTTATTTTTATTAGTGAGACACCATGAGGTACAGTTGCAGACTTACAAATGTTGTGCTTGGGTTTCAATTATACAATGATCAAATACCCAACCCTCCACCAGTGCCCATTTCCCACCACCAAGGATCCCAGTATCCCTCCCCCCCCCCACCCCCCCATTCCACCCTGCCTCTGTGGCAGGGCATTCCCCTCTGTTCTCTGCAGGCCTTCATTATTCCAACACCAATCTCGCTACCACTGTCACCTTCCTGCCACTGTTGTCTCCATTTTCCCAATTACCCCTCAAGCCTGCCCCTTGCAGGAGGCCCAGAGTAATATATTTTATATTGCTTGTTATCAGTAATCAAAAAATATTTCTACAGAAGATTTGTGAAAATTGTCGTATCTCACCATGAATATTAAGTCCTTGTCTGAGGGTTTACTAAGCTGTTATTGCAAGTTAAGGTTCTGCATTCATGCTTTTGTTAGACTGGTAGGCTGCTATGTTACATCCCGTCCACACTGGTGTGCAACTACTGGAACATCAATCTTGGAGAGTCTGGAGATGTTGTGTGGCTGGAATGTGGCTGCATGCTCAAAAAAAAATCTAGGGTACGTAACTGGGCAGTCTGGCTGGAGGCATGGTGATGGCTTTGGGGTGTGGGAGCGTCTGCTGGGACTTTGTTAGGGTGGGAACTGGCCTGTTCCCCTCCAAGTTCGCCCCGAGGTCTCAGCCAGGAATGGGTGTCCTAGAAAGTTTTGCTACTAGTTGATTTTTTTCGAGATTTATTTATGAGTGTCTGGAGCAAGGTTGGTAGGTAAACTTACATGGCGGCAGTGGTGGGGTGTAGGCATGGCTGCTGCGGCTTCTGGAAATGTGGGGGGGTGGGGGAAGGTGGCCTATCCCGACTCTGAGAAGCCTGGAGTTTCAGCCAAAAGGGCCTGTGTACCTGAAGTTTCTGGCAGATTAGGTATTTTGTGGAGTCCAGTCCTGAGGTAGTGGGTTTGACTGGAGGCATGGCAGTGGTTTTGGAGTGTGGGGGTGGCTTTGTTAGGGTGGGAGCTGGCCTGGTCCCCTTCAAGATCACCTGGAGGTCAGTGAGACTCCTTTTAAGTGGAAGAGGGAGGCAGGAGAGTCAGAGTGAGAGGCTGTCAGGGGAGATGCAACTGCAGTTGCTTCTGGGGGAGAGGGCAAGACCTGCAGGAAGCCCCCTAGAAGCGGGGAAAGACAAAAGCCCCTCCCTTTGGACCTCATGAAAGAACACAGCTCCACTGACCAACGGTTGCCAACACCCTCCGCTTTTACCTTGGACCTCCTCAACGGTAGTAAATACGTGTTGTTCCATTCTACCAAATTTGTGGTCATTTGTTTCTAGAGGAATAGGAAGTAAGTACTGAAGACAAGTTCTGCCTAGTTATCTCGCTGCTGATAGCTCACTAACCGGGCATTGGCGTAGCTGGAAGGGATGGTGGAACGTGGACCCTTTAGGCTAGGTTTCCATTTTTTTTTGGGGGGGGGAGGGTCACACCCAATGGTGCTCAGGGCTTACTCCTGGCTCTGTTCTCAGGGATTACTCCTGGTAGGCTGGAACCATATAGGGTGCTGGGGATCAAACCTGGATCGGCCACATGCAAGGCAAGTGCCCTCCCTGCTGTATTATTCCTCTGACCCCTTGGCCTCCAGTTCTTGACCTCACCCCTCTGCTGTGACCACACACAGAGCCACCACAATCACACTATGACCATGCCCACCCGGCCACGCCCACCTCAACCATGTCCACCGCAACCACGCCCACCTCAACCACGCCCACCTCAGCCACGCCCACCCGACCACGCACACTACAGCCACACCCATCTGTGATCACACCAGGAGCACAGATGCTACAGATTCAAGTCTGGCCATCCAGTGGAAGCACCTGTGCATCATTTTAAAGCCACAGACCTTCAGCTCTGTCCACCCACACCTGCTGCATCTTACCGGCCTGCTCTGAGGAGGGCCTGAATCGTGGGCCTTTCATCCTTCTGCTCCGGAGGGGACAGGGAGCTGTACACCCCAGGTCCCTCCCTGGTGGTCGTTGCTGCAGCTGCTGATCGTGCTGTCAGACAAGCATTACCCACGGCCCTGGCAGAGTGGCTGACTGTCCCGTCAGGCAGAAAAGCCCACGCAGGGTGGGCATGCATGTGGGGGGTGCGGTGGGTGTGGCTCTGCCTTGGAAGGTCCGAGCTGGAAGCTTCAGCAGAGCACAATTCCTTTCCTCTCCGCCTCCAGGACGAGCAGACGACCACGGGATGTTCAGGGAAGAGGTTGCAGCAGGGGAACCCTGGCTGTTCCGAAGGGACTGGGAGGGCCCGGGGTGCCCCCTCCTTCTGCAGGCAGGACCCCGGAAAGGGGGCTGCTTTTCCTCTTGGCAGGCCTGTCGGAGGGAAAAAAAAAAGCTACTCGGTGGTTGATTCAAAGACATGCTGAGTACATGGGCCTCTCTGCTCCCAAGATGCCAGGCTGACGTGTGCCCAAGAGGGCAGCGTGTCCACTGGGTGCCCAGGGCCCCCGGGAAGTGCAGGGCAGGGGTGCGGGAGCAGCGGGGGGCTGGGTCTGTTTTCAGAGGGGGGCCGAGAGCTGGGGCCGCAGGGACCCGCCAGCAAGAGAAGGGCCGGAGAAGGATGTGGGGCAACCAGGGATCAGCGTGGCTTGTTAGTGGTCCAAGTTGGCACATTTGCGGCTGACTTCAAACCAGGGCCCGGGAAACCTCGGACTGAGGAAAAATTACCCTAGAATTTTCTTTGGTTCAGGGAAGAGGCCCCCTGATAATCCTTCTCGCAGTTTTGTCACCCACGTTTTCATTACCGCGGGAGCTTTTCTAGACTTCTATTTCATCCTGCATCCCGGACTTTAATTCCGGGGCAAGGCTTTGAAGGAGGGAATGGCGTAGGAAAGAAATGGGTGGATTTTTACTGGAAGCTCCCAAGATGTGTGACTTATCCAAGTGGATAAATGTGTTATTATCATTGTCTTCCTTGAGGAAAACAAGAAGGCTTATTTGCAGGAGAAGATACATGTGGTTAGTGCATGACTCTGTTGCTATGGAAACATATAAACAAAAAAGTAATAAAGCTGCTTAATACATTAAATCCATCTTTGGCATCCCCTAAACGTACTTCTCTCACTCATTTATTCAAAAGGGCTTATTGAGAGGCTTTTGCGTGCATTTCTGCTTGGCGGTGTGGAGAACTATATGACTGAGAAATTCCTGCACTCGGGGGTGATTTCAAGGCTGGTGAAGAGAAGAGAAGTCAGGGAGAATCCATCCATCCATCCATGCATCCATCCATCCATCCATCCACCCAGCCATTCATCCACCCACCCACCCATCCACCCATCCATCCAGCCATCCACCCACCCCATCCATCCATCCATCCATCCATCCATCCATCCACCCAGCCATTCATCCACCCACCCACCCATCCACCCATCCATCCATTCATCCACCCACCCACCCACCCATCCATCCATCCATCCATCCAGCCATCCACCCACCCCATCCATCCACCCACCCCATCCATCCATCCATTCATCCATCCATTCACCCAGCCATTCATCCACCCACCCACCCACCCATCCACCCATCCATCCAGCCATCCACCCACCCCATCCATCCATCCATCCATCCATCCATCCATCCATCCACCCACCCATCCATTCATCCACCCACCCATCCACCCATCCATCCATCCACCCATCCACCCATCCATCCAGCCATCCACCCACCCCATCCATCCATCCATCCATCCATCCAGCCACCCACCCACCCACCCATCCATCCATCCAGCCATCCACCCACCCCATCCATCCATCCATCCATCCATCCATCCAGCCACCCACCCACCCACCCATCCATCCATCCACCCACCCATCTATCCATCCATTCATCCACCCATCCACCCACCCACCCACCCATCCATCCATCCATTCATCCACCCACCCATTCACCCATCCATCCATCCACCCATCCATCCACCCACCCACCCACCCCATCCATCCATCCATCCATCCATCCATCCATCCATCCATCCATCCACCTTTTGCTCACCCATCCATTCCTCCAGCCAGCTTTCCTGCTCCTTTATCCTCCCCTAATCTATCCACCCACCCTTCCATCCATCTGACCGCGCACCCATTTGTCTCTCCACCCACCCACCCACCCACCCACCATCCATCCATTTGTCCGTCCATCACTACCCAGTGTTCCTGAGTGCCTGCTGTCCCCAAACTGTCACATTGGGAATGAGTGGTGAGTAGGAGATGCACAATCGGTTCCTTTCTAGGAGAGCAGGAAGCAGGGGAGGGAGTTATAAGACTCCTTGGGGTGATCAGTTGACCTCTGGAGGCTGCAGCTCAGGGCCTGGGCTAGGTGTGAGCCGCAACCCAAGGCAGAGCAGAGTAGGTGAGGGTGAGGGACTGGAGCCCACAGGCGTGCCAGGAAAAGGCCCGCAGGAGGCAAAGGCCCACAGGAGGCTTTGTCTTGCACATGACAGACTCAGGTTCAAGCCCCAGCACCCTGTGGGGGCCCCCAAACCCACCAGGGATAAGCCCTGAGCATGGCCGGGTGTGACCCCCAAAGCAAAAACAGAACCAAAAAGACACTAGATGCTTCTCCGGCCAGATGCCAGGGGACTTCCAGGCCTGGCCCTCCTCACCCCTGCAGTCACTCGGACCCTCTACTGCAGTCCCCAAAGGACATACACTAAAGGGATTTTTTTTCTAGATTGGGGTAAGAGGAGGCTCTCCCAAACAGTGCTCAGGAGGCCGGAACAAGGGATGGGAAATGCACTGAGCAGCTGAGAGCTGGGAGCAGATCCGAGGAGCCGGGAGGGGTGGATGGGCTGTGCAGGGGGGAGTCTGGCAAGGGCCTTTGCTCTGCTGACTTGTCCCTGTCAGAGGGAGGCAGTGTGGCCAGCAGAACGCTTGGTGTGAGGATGGGGTTGTTACAGGGGACCCAAGACCCTGACAGCCACCCGCTCCCTCGGCCCCTCCCACACGCTGGACCTACTGTGACGTGGTGGTTAGCGTGACTGGCTTCCTGTCTCCTTGTTACCCAGAGCAGGAGGGAGCCGCCGGACCCCAGCCCCCCAGCCCCCTCGCAGGGTGCCCAAGTGCCCTGCACGCGGGGTGCGGAGCAGGGCAGGGTCTGCGCGCATGCGCCCCGCGCCCTTCCTCTGCCTGGTTGCAGTTAGTGCTGGCGGTGCTCTCTGCTAGGTCTAGGGTCTCACAAGCATCACAAGCATCTGAGGCTGTAACAGAGCTTGGGACCAAAGGCCAACCCTGCGGTGACCCGCAGGCTACTCAGGCCCCGGTGCTCAGACTCTGAAGTGCAGCATCCGCACTCCCATCACTGGGTACCAACCCCCCGCTAGGCTCGGCCGGGAAGCTGGGAGCAGGTGGGCCGGGCCACCGAGCTTGGAGCATCTGTCTCTGCTGGGTCTCGGGTCACCTCCAGGACCTCTGGCAGGAACCATCCTGTGGGTGCTGCCAGCCCCTCCCTGCCCCTGAGAAACGGCGCTTCTGTCTCCCCGTCTTTCTGACTGCATAAAGTGGGCCGAGGCAGTGACCAGGTATCCCAGCCCCCGAGGGACGCTGGCCTGTGATGGAGCCACCCCAGAGTCCCTGGGGACTGGGGGTCTCAGAGAGATCCTGTGTGGGTTTTGGGGGGGCTAAAGGCACCTCCTTTCTCCACCTCGTGTCTGTTGGGGCCACACCTGGCGATGCTCAGGGCTTACACTCTTAGATGGGCCTAGGGGACCTTGTGTGGTGTCGTGGCTCAAACCCAGGCTGGTCCTATGCAGGCAGGCGCCCTCAGCCCTGTCCCTGTGTTGGGTGGCTGTCACAGCCCTGCCAGGGACAGTCTGACAGCTGCCACAGTGCCCCGATCCCGGAATTAACTTCAGACAGGGAGGTTGACAAGGGCAAGCTGGGGGCCAGCCCTGGCCGGGAGGGTTCAGGGCTGGGGAACTCGGTGGGGGTGGCCCGACGGAGGGCCAGGCTGGCCACTGGCTCTCCCTGAGCCCCCAGCAAAGGCAGCTGATTTTCTACATCCACGGTGGGCCCGACCTGGGCGTGGCAGGGCCTGGGCGCCCCCTGAAAGGTGTCAGGGCAGGTCAGAGGCTGCCTCAGCGAACCGTGATTATTTTTGCATTTGGTTAAAAATTGACAAACTAATCACCGAGCCTATTAGGAAAATGGCAACGCATTAGACATGATGGGAAGCGATTTCTGTCCATTATTCCAGGAGGCCGAGTCTCCCTGCTGCTCCCTGCAGTGAGGGTGGGGGGAACGGGGACGGGGCGGGGGCGGTGGGCTGTGTGTGCCTGTGGTGGGGGTGAGTCTGGGGGATCCGAGGGGCCAAGGGAAGACCAGAGAGCCGCCCAGACCTTCCCTTGCCAGGTGAGCACGAGGCACCAACGTATCCCAGGGGAGGCATGGCCCAGCACTCGCCCCCAAAGCGTCTCATCTTGGAGACACCCCCCACCCCACCCCGTGCTGATGCAAGCTCCAGGCGAATCCCTGTGACACTGGGACCCACTGCCCGTGTGTGTGTGTGTGTGTGTGTGTGTGTGTGTGTGTATGTGTATGTGTGTGCGCGTGCACGCGTGTGAGAGAGACAGAGAGATAGACAGAGACAGAGAGAGACAGAGACAGAGACAGACAGAGACAGAGACAGACAGACAGACTGGGACCCACTGCCTCTTCTCGTGTGTGTGTGTGTGTGTGTGTGTGTGTGTGAGAGAGAGAGAGAGAGAGAGAGAGAGAGAGAGAGAAACAGAGAGAGAGAGACAGAGAGAGACAGAGATAGAGACAGACAGAGACAGAGACAGATAGATAGCAGACTGGGACCCACTGCCTCTGTGTGTGTGTGTGAGAGAGAGAGAGAGAGAGAGAAAGAGAGAGAGAGAAACAGAGAGAGACAGAGAGAGACAGAGATAGAGACAGACAGAGAGACAGAGACAGATAGATAGCAGACGGGGATCCACTGCCTCTGTGTGTGTGTGTGTGTGTGTGTGTTTGTGTGTGTGTGTGTGAGAGAGAGAAAGAGAGAGAGAGAGAGACAGACAGACACTGATACCCACTTCTCGTGTGTGTATGTGTGTGTGTGTGTGTGTGTGTGTGTGTGTGTATGTGTTGGGGGAGGCTGAAGCCCTTTGTCGGTGACGGGGTGCCCACCGTTCCCGCACCTCTGCAGGGGGAGCCCAGGCTCGCCCTCGGGGTGTTCCAGCTGCTCCTCCCTGGGGGCATTGGGTACATTTTCATGCAGGTGCCCTTCCCTGCGGTGTGGACGTCTCTGGGGCGGCCACGCCCTGGGTGCTCCGTGTCCTGTGGGTGGCGGGGTGGTGGGCGGGTGAGGGACCCTGCAGAGCTGGGGCCTGTGGGGGGTAGGCCTCGTGCTACCTGGGACGAGACCCTGGCCTGCGGGCACAGGAAAGTGGGCGGGGTGGGGGTGGGTCCTGCCTTTGGGGGTCGGCTCTGTTCCTGCACAAAGCTCAGGGGACCAGTGTCCAACAGGGCTGGCTGGTGCCTGCATTAAGTCATCTCTCTGTTACATTTTGTTTTGTTTTGTTCTGGGGTCCCGGTGGTGCTCAGGACTGACTCTTGGCTCTGTGCTCAGGGTCACTCCTGGCGGTGCGCAGGGGACCCTGCGGGGTGCTGGGGACTGAACTGGCATCAGCCGTGCACCAACAAGTGCCGTGCCCCTGGACTGTCTCTCGGCCCAGGCCCTCCTCCTCTCTTGCACCTTTGCTTGTTTTTTGTGGGGGTGGAGGGAGGGGAGGTTCCGGGCAGAGATCAGGCTCTGTTCTTGCCATCTGTCCTGGTCTGGTGGCCGTTTTCTGCTTCACGGAGATCCATGGGGCTCTGGGGCCAGGCGTGCAATGTGCCCCGTCACCACCAGGGCCCTGTCACGGCACCCGGGGGGCAGCGCACTGAGCAGCTATGGTTTGCAGGAGGCCAGCCCCCGCAGAGGGGCCCCTGGGCCGAGCCAGCGCTGACGCAGGCCTGAAGCGGCAATAAAGCAGGGGCGGCCGAACCCCGTCCCCGTCGGCTTCCCAACATCTATAAAAGTGTCTGTAAAAGGTCTATAAAAGCGACTGTCACCGGCCAGGGACAGAGCACAGTGGGGACGGTGCCTGCCTTACACACGGGCTGCCTGGGTTTGATCCTGGCGCCTCATAGGCTCCCCTGGGCCCACCAGGAGTGATCCTTGAGCACAGAGCCAGGAGTCCACCCCATGCATCGCCAGGTGCGGCCCCTACACCAGCTCCCTGCAGCAACATTGCTGCTGTCTCTGTAGTGGGACCCATGAAGCTAGACAGTGCACGCCCCTTAGGGAAAACATGGCGATAGAATTGATTTGTTTTGGGGTCCTACATGGCGCTCCGGGGAGCCTGAGGATGTAGTGCTGGGTGGGCTTGTGGTGGGGTTGGGGCCTGTCCCAGGGTTCCCTGGGGTGCTGGGCGCCATGCAGTGCCCAGATCTAACTGGGCATGCCCTTACTCCCCGTGCTGTTTCCCCCGACCCCCAATACTAGCTTCTGAAGCATCCTGGCTGTCACTGCCTGTCACGTCACTGTCCCTATGCTGGTGGGGGTCTGGGGAAACAGGTGTCAGCCTGGGGGCAGGTCCCCCATCCACTGGGGAGCCCCGAGCTGGTCCCTCACCTTCCTGCAGCTGAACAGGCACCCGGCTCGGAGAGAGGTGAGAGAAAGCCTGAGAGTGGACTTGGGGTCTGCGACTCGAACTCACCATTCCCTGAACCCCCCCCCCCCCACGATTCACCCCATCAATGTACTCCCTCTCGTTGCTTCCCTTTGTCCTTCCTGTGAGACTGGGATAGCACGCTGAGCTGTGGGCCTCACACACCCTTGGCTGTGGGGTCAGGGGTCCCACAGGGAAGAGCTTGAAGAGCTTCTGGGGTCCCACTCAGGTGGGAGGCGGTGTTGGGGGCTGAGAGGCTTGGCCGCACAGCCGACAGGTGCTCTACCATGGAGCCACCCCTGCCCCAGGTTATTCTGTGGTAGGCGTCGGGGGTCCACGGGGAGGCTGGGGGCCGTGCGGTCACCCCTCTTTTCGGGGCTGAGCTGGCCACCAACCCCTGCCCTGCATGTTATTTCCACTTGATGGGATTTTCATGGACACGCTGGGGTGTTTTCGAGGCAGCCAGCACGGGGCCTCTGATGATGCAGGGGCTCACCCGCATTGTTATTCTCCGAGTTTGGGGGTCTCAGGCTTATTCCCCTCCGCAGATTGAAGGCTGAGCTGAAACCAAATGCATTTGTCTGGGAGTTGAACGTCTCTCAGCCCTGGGCATTGATTTCCCGGAGCTCGAGTTCTCAATAAATGCCTTTCCAGGGAGAATTCCAATCAGGATTCTAAAGGTTATACGAAATAGGCCCGGCTTTCGGAGCTTTCTCCGAGGGGGAGGCCGCTTAATCTGGAAGCTCGCGGGGGAGTGCTCAGCTCCGCAAGGTGGCTGGGTTTGTAATCAGCGTGGGGCTTGGATTTGGGATAGAAGGCCCACTTGATTTGTGGTGTGAACTAGGCGGAGCAGGAAAGTATCTCTGTGTAAAGAATCATTAAGGATGACATATTTGCAGTCGGGAGGATGAAAAGATGGCAAAATGAGATGGAGGCAGAAACTGGGGAAATTAACCTGCATGCCCACGGACGCTCTTACCCGAGGCGGGCACCAGGGGGCAGCATTGCACTGCGGTTGGCGAAGCATCCCCGTGGCCCGCAGCCCTTTAAAGGAAAACGCGCCCAAGTGAGCAAAGCTAAAACCAGAACATTAGCAGGAACCAGAAAACCAACATTACGGAGCCCAAACTCTCCTCGTTACAATGTGCCAGCCCTGCTTTCCTTGGCGCAGAGAGTTTAATATTGTAGCCTTAAGACTCTCCAGGGTATACTTTATGGGTCCATTAATACACGCCTAGGGTCGGTGGCTATTGCAGTGAGATTATTTTTCATTTTCCCCACCTTTTGTCCGGCGCTCCCATATCATCTCGTGCCCTTGACTCCCGGCCAGCCTGTTTCCCTCCCAGAAATGACACGGCCACAGGTTGGTGGTGACAGAGCTGGCTGGACTCCCCCACCTTCCCCTGCCCCCGCTTTTGGGGTGAAACCCAGCTTCCAGTGTGCCCACCTTTGGGAAGTTCTCGGAGTTTCTAGTTACTTTTCTGTACCCCCATAAACACGTCTTTGCTGGTATCTAACCCTTGTTTGACAAGGGGAGGGGTGGAGAAAAGAAAAAAAATTATTAACGTTTTGTGTCTTTTATATAATGCTTGTTTTTGATTGAATCCCTGTGCATTACAACGTTACAGATGCTTTGTCTCTTTAAACAGACTCATTATGAATGACTGAAGTTTGGGTCGGGCAGGTTAAAATGCAGACCCTGAAGTCCCCTGGGGAGGGCCTGGGTTTGTGTCTGCCCCAGGTGCAGCCGGCCTTTCCAGCCCCCAAAGGCAGGTTCACTGAGTGTCAGCT
Source organism: Sorex fumeus (assembly GCF_029834395.1). Classification (NCBI taxonomy): domain Eukaryota; kingdom Metazoa; phylum Chordata; class Mammalia; order Eulipotyphla; family Soricidae; genus Sorex; species Sorex fumeus. The sequence goes on from NW_026606156.1 coordinate 735,604, forward strand.
GGAGAGTGTCCAGACCCCGGGGCGCCTTTGGAACTGCAGCTGGCTGGGGCTTCTTGCTTCTTGTCTCGATTCTGTTCCTCCTGTGTTTGAAATGATGGTAGCCGAGGGGTCTGGAAGGAAAATCTTCATCCCCCCACCCCCCCAATTTCTGTCCCCAGGCCTTTGGTGTCTGGTCTCAGAGATAGCATAGCCTCCTTCAGGTCACCGGGGAGCAGTGGCCAGTGTCCCAGCCTGAACCTGAGCGGGCAGCCGGGCTGGACCTTGGGCTCTTCCCGGGTACCCAGACAGGTTAGCGGGGCCGACACGGAGCATCTGCAGGTGTATGTCCGGGTCCCTGCTGGGTGTGTCGGATCAGAGCCTCGAGCTCCGGGGTCCAGAGTCCAACGGGCCTTGGGCCTTGGGTGCCCCTGTGAGGGTGGCACCGCTGCTAGGTAGGTATGGTGGTGGGAGGGAACACCCACAGGCCTGCCACTGTGCCCGGGGCCCTCTCTGGTCATGGGGATGGGCTCACAGCATGGGGCCCTCGCAGAGCTTTGGGATGTGGGAGGAAGGGGGTGCCCCCCTCCCCGAGCCCCGTGCCAAGTTCACGCCCTCTTGGGCACAGCTGGGGAAGGGGTTTCTCTGCAGTGTCACGTGAAAGTGCTGTGTAGCACGGTTCTTTGGGAACCCTTTGTGCCAGCAGAGGTCTCCAGTGAACAGGCAAGTCCTTTCCTTGGGGAGGCTGTGGGCCCCTTCCCTGTCCCCAGCAACCCTGCCCTCGTTTTTTCCATCTACTTTCCTCCAGAGAGGATGGAGGGACCTGGGCTTCTGCCCATGGAGGAGGAAATGAACCCACGTGCTCGGTGCAGCTTCTCCTTAGGGGCCTCCAGGGTTACCGGGGGGGGGGGGGCAGCTGGGACCTGCTCCCCTCCCTCATCTTCCCACTGCCCCCTGCCCCCCCATCTCCACACCACCTCAGCACCTTTATTTATTTATTTATTTATTTATTTATTTTTTATTTGTGAAACACCATGAGGTACAGTTGTAGACTTACAAACTTTCGTGCTTGGGTTTCCGTTCTACAATGATCGAGTAGCCATCCCTCCACCAGTGCCCATTCTCCACCACCAATATTCCCAGTAGCCCTCCCACCCCCCGTCCCCCCCATCCCACCCTGCCTCTGTGGGAGGGCATTCCCTTTTGCACTCTCTTTCCTTTAGGGTGTTGTGGTTTGCAATAGAGGTATTGAGTGGCCATCATGTTCGGTTTATAGGCTACTTTCAGCACGCCTCTCGCATCCCGAGCGAGTCCTCCAAACACCCTTTCCTTGGTGCTCCCTTCTCTGTCTGAGCTGCCGTTTCCCCCAGCATGTGCCTCTCAGCACCTTTAAACCGCGTTGGACTGTGGAATGCATTTGCCATGGAGTCTGGGGCTTTATTTCCCACTGGAGATTTGATGTTTTGTCTCGAGGGGTGCCTGTCTCAGAGTCTTTGCAAAAAAAAAAATTTTTTTTTTCTTTTCTTTTTTGGTTTGGGTAAACAACCACCACAGAGAACCTGATGTTTTTCCGGGTCCCATCTGGGTGACGAGAAGCAGCTGTCAGTGGGTTTGCAGGGCGCGTTCTTGCTCTCAGATCCTGGAGAAGAGCACGGGAAAAGAGAAACGCATTCCAGCGTGGATTTCTGAGCCACAGTGGCCCCTTCGCTGCTGCTAAGCTCGGCCACTTCATGGTCTCGCCAGGCGGCTGCGTTTGCCGAGTGCCCGGCCTTTCACCTTGTCTGAGAAGAGCAGGGGAGCCGCCGGTGGAAACATCCACCAACCCTCCTTTGCCATTTCGTTACTTGTAGCTCCTGTGTCGTGGTTAATGTGGTCATTTGCCCATTTCTTTGCTCAGGCTTTGAGCTGAGGGCTGGAGAAATAGTACGATGACTGGGAGCACAAGCCCAGCAAATGTGTGTGGTCATGAGTTCAAATCCTGGTGCCCCACCTGCAGAGACAGACCCCCTGCCTGCTGGGCACAGGCAGGCGTGTGTGAATGCCCCTAGCGGGCATCTCAACTACCGTGTCTGAGCACCGTGGCCAGGGAGTGAGCTGGGGGAGCGTCTGGGACCACAGCTGACCAGTGAAACCTGCCCGGCTGCATCAACACGGTGGCCCCCGCTTTGCTCGGCTCTTGGTCTCTTCCAAAGCACCGTCAGGCCTGCAAGAACCAAGAAACGGGAGGAAAGAGAAAGGTGATGGTGTCAGGACCGAGGAAGGGCAGACACAAACCCTTCATCATTGGCCTGTCCACCTGCCGTCCCACCTGCCCATTCACTAGCTCTCAGTGCTGCATCTTTCCATCCCCCATTCAGGAACCTGCCCGCGGTCCACTGTCCTCTCCACCCTCAGTACCTGCCCATCTGTCCATCTGTCCTCTCCATCCTTCCCTCAGTACCCGCCCACGCACCCATCTGTCCTCTCCACTCTCGTCCTTCCAGCTCAGTCACTCACACCTCAAATAGCGATCCATGTATCCAGCTACCCATCCACCCACCCATCTGTCCATCATCCCTTCCCTCCGTCCCTCCACTCATCATCTCCCCAACTTCCCACCCACCTCCCTGCACCCTGCTCCTCCCTCCCTCCTACTTCCCCCCTCCCTTCTTCCTTCCCTCCCTCTCTCCCTCCTTCCCTCCCTCCCTCCCTCCATGCCCTGCCTTGTCTCAAAGCTCGAATCCCTTCTTTCCCCATAGAGGTGCGCATGAAGGGGTCACACAGAGAAAGCAGGGAATTTTCCAGGGTCTTCGGTTTAGCTGCTGCACCCACGTTTCTCCTCTGGCGGTCACCCCTGCATTGGTGCGTGCCCCCCCCACCTCCTTGGCACCATCTGTGGGTTTGACTTGCACTCCGCCTTTCCACTGTCACATGCTCTTGGCATATTGCTAGGCTCCTGGTAGTTTCTCTCCAAGTCACAAGCTCTCCTCCACGTCTCCCCAGACATCCCCCCCCACCCCAACACCTGGAATGCAGGAAGAGTAGAAGGTCTTGGAGCTGGGGGGGAGGGGGTGGGGGCAGGCCCCGACTTTGCTGCCCTGAGGGAGCACGGGGGAGCCCACCAATGAGAGGGCCCTTCCTGCGGGGGCTGTCCTGGGGACCACCCAGGAGGGAACATCGCATTCCGCCCCTGCACCTGCGGAGGCAGCCAGCCCCTCGGAGCGCGAACTTTCCAGGGAGATAAGAGGGAGCCAGCATTCCAAGCTCTGGAACGGTATGTGACCGCCAGAGCAGCGAGCAGGAGTCCGGCAGGCCAAAGAACGGGAAGGGGCTGCAGTGCAGGAGGCTGTCCCTGGCATGGGGGGAGGGGTGTCCCTAGGGACCACCACTCACTGCCCAGATCCGGGGGCTGGAAAGGTGCCCTCTGCCTCGGGGACCCTACGTGGTCCCTGCTCTGTCCGGAGTGAGTAGATGGTTTATGGCGTCACAAAGGGGAGTACAGGAAGGGGAGAAAGAGCACGTGCCCCGAGGCACTTAGGAGCCCTCAACCCCAGGAACTTCCAGTGCCTGGAAGGTAGCTGCGGGGCTTGGCAGGGGCTGGAAAAGTCCTGGGAGCGAAGACACGCCCACTTCTCTTCTCCCCGCCCCGCCTCCTAAATGCCTCCCTGCTATTGGCCGGATGGCACCGGAAGCAGCTGCCCCTCCCACTCGGAGGGCGGAGCTTGCAGCCACTTTCTGTAGCTCTATGCTCGCAAGGTCACAGTGCCCTTGGAGACCCTTTTTGGGCTCCAGCCCGGGTCTCTCTTTATGGCCCATGAGGAGAGGCACCACGGGCTTTGCAGGACCCGACTCTGCAGAGACGCCCAGTTCTGTGGGACCCAACTCTGCAGGACCCAGCTGTGCAGGACCTACTTTGCAGGACCCAGTCTGCGGGACCCACTCTGAAGAGACTGCCCAGCTCTGTGGGATCCAACTCTGCAGGACCCACTCTGCAGGACCGGGCTCTACAGAGACAGCCCAGAGTGTGCGGGTCTCTGCAGGCATGTGTTGCCCCTGCCGGGGGTGATGGTGCTAGCTCCTGAAGAGCCACAGCCAGGGGACAGAGGAGCAGAGAGTCCCATGGCCCACAAAGCTTCAGAGAAGACCAGATGGGCAGAATGCAGAGAGTGGGGAGGCATCTGCCTGAGGTGATCCCATTTCACGCAGAGATACCTGTAATGCACCGAAGCCCCCAGCACTGTTCCACCTTCTCTGCCCGGCTCTCTGTGCTGTCTGGCGAGGAACATCAGGTGGGCGGCCAGCTCCCACCTTGCATCGCCTGGCTGCTTCCTGCGGCTCAGCTGGGTGCCAGTCTGGCTCCTGCACTCCGTCTCCCCGGCATTTGCTTTTCCAAGTGAAGCTGACCGAAGAGATGATAGCCTTGACCACCCTTGGTCGGTGAAGTGCCCCCAGCTGAGCCTGATGAAATTCCTGCCTCTGTGCTCAGCCTTCCAATAATCCCTTCCGTGAAGGTGGCAGCCTGCAAGGGTTCAGAGAGACGAAATCCCTGGTCCCTCTTTTTCAAGGTGGTGGGATATGTGGATGAGCAGAGGCCATCATACAGTGACAACCTTCCTGAATGTTCCAGGAGAACCACAGTGAAATCGCACTGCAATCAACTAGCAGTCGCTCTTTGAAAAACAAACTGACTAGTTTCTGGGTTGGGTGATAGTACAGTAGTTTGGGGCTGGGTTTGACCTCCCTGCATTGCTGGACACAGCCCTGGCTGGCCCTGGGCACCACTGGGCTAACCCGGGCAGGCCCTGGCCCTGCAGGTCCCCAGCGGCATGGACCCTTGCCCTGAACCGCAGGCCCCGGCTGAGATCCCTTGGTGGGGCCCAGCCAATTAGCCCCCTGAAAAAGCCAAGTTTCCTAGAAATCCTTGTTGGGGTGTGTTTCCTTTTAATAAATGGATTGATCACTAGTTTCTTAGAGAATTTCAGGGCTTTATGTCGCTGTAAATGGACTTCTGGAATGCCACCCCCACCAGAAGACTCCTCTGTGTCCGCCCCCACTGCCCTGTAGTGCTGTGATTATGGCCACCTCCCCCAGGAGTTCGGCCACTTGGCTTGTGTGGGTTCCTTCTAGACCCCTGTGAACGACGCCAGCCACTCATTGCCTTCTGCTTCCTGCCTCATTGCCCTGAACAGCACCTCAAGTCCCAGTCATTTTGTCCCCAAAGACACAGTTGGGCCGGCGTCAGTGACAGAGTGGCCTCCTGGCATGGCAGGTCCACAGCACCTCTGCCTAGCCCCGAGGCCTGTATTTACAATCGACCGTGTTTCGGCTGCTGTGGACAGATGGATGCAGATCCCCTTTAAATTGGTGTTCCTGTGTCCTTTGGGTAAATACCCAGGCATGGTATTTTCTGGATCCTAAGAATTGCCATCTCTGTATTTTGGGGGGTGCCCCTGTAGGCAGCCCTCGGGACCTGGGGTTCCTTCCCAGAGATTCTTGGCCAACCAACCAGGCACTTGTGGTTCAATGCAAAGTCGGAGGATGTTCAGTGCTGCTGGGTCCTGCGGTGCTCTGGGTCTGCCAGGGTGCACCCAGGGGCTGGGTGGGGCGGCCGTGGCTGCACGCGGCACACAGGCCCCCTGCCCTGCCTCTGGCCCTCCATGTGTCTTGTCTAAGGGCGTCTCCAGCTGTGTATTCTCGAGGCCGAGCGGGTTCCTTCCCCCCACAGTGCGCAGAGAGCCTCTTCGAAATCGTCCCTGTCACTGTGCCGCTGGCAGCCCCAGTTAGGCAGCCAAGCACAAAAAAATTATTACTTTTTAAGGCAATTTGCATTTTGTTAACTCTCGCTCTTCAAGTCCCAGGCCGCAGTCTCCGTCTGGTGTCCTGGGATCGCCGATTCTTCCTGCCTGTTTCCTCGGTGATTTCTGTGTGTGTGTGTGTGGGGGAGCCGTGGCAGCCCCCTTGCCTCGGTCCCTCCACACCTGTCCCTGCTCGCTGTGGCCACGCCGCAGTCCTGCAACGCTTTGTCATCAAGCTGGCACTGCAGCCAGAGGGGTCCCTGCTGGGCCATTTCCGGCGGGGAAATCAGGAGGCCAGGTAGCAAGGCAAATTCGCTTAGGCTGCAGAACGCGGGCCCCTGGCAAACTAAAAATAACTCCTTCCCTTTTAATTTGAAGCCTCTATTCCCAACGGAACGCGAGTGTCTTGCGCTGGGAAGTGCCAGCCGGGTGACAGGGGTCACTCTTAGCCCCCCTCCCCAGCTCTCCTTTGCTGCCAACTGTCTTTGGGACCGCTGGGCCCCGGAGGATGGTGCTGACTCAGCTCCTTGGGAAGGGTGGGTTCCGGAAAACCTCGCGGTGAGGTTGGCAGACCTACACTGACAGGGGCTCCTCATGGAGCATTTAGGGGTGGGGACCTCGGCTGTGGAGCATTGCTGAACTCCAGACCCCCACGACTACTGATTAATTTTGGAGGTCTTTGATTTATAGAAAATTTTTAATTTATTTTTTAATTGAATCACAGTGAGATACACAGTTACAAAGTTGTTCATGATTGGGTTTCAGTCATATAATGTTCCTACATCCGTCCCTTCACCCACGTACATTTTCCACCACCAGTGTCTCATTTCCTTCCTCCCCCCCACCCCCGCCTCTATGGTGGGCACTTTCTCTCTGTCTCTGTCTGTCTGTCTGTCTGTCTCTCCTCTCCCTCTCTCTTTCCTATTGGGCCTTATCATTTGCAATACAGATACCGAAAGGCTATCAGCTATATCCTTTTACTTACTTTCAACACTCAGTCCTGTCCAAAATGATCATTTCCAACTATTATGGTCATTTTGGCCCCTTCTCTATCCTAACCGCTGCCCACCCACTCTTGTGGCAAGTGTCCAACCATTGACCAGTCTTCCTAGCCTAATCCTTCCTTGACCTTGGATATTACTTTCCATATATATGTATACATATAATTTGATTAAAAATTTTTTTTTTTTTTTGGTTTTAGGGCCACACTCGGTGCTGCTCAGGGTTTCCTCCGGACTCTGTGCTCAGGGGACTGGAGGGATGTGGGGGCTTGAGCCTGGGTTAGCTGCATGCGAAACAAGTGCCCTACTGGCTGTACTATCTCTCTGGCCTAAAGTAAAATAGTTTTCTTTAAAGACATTAACTTGGAGAAATGGGCTGGATCGTTAGCACAGAGTAGGGCATTTGCCTCGCACGCGGCTGACTTGGTTGACCCAGGTTCGATTCCTCCGTCCCTCTCTGAGAGCCCGGCAAGCTACCCAGAGTATCTCGCCTGCACGGCAAAGCCTGGCAAGCTCCCCATGACGTATTCGACATGCCAAACACAGTAACAACAAGTCTCACATTGGAGATGTTACTGAGCCTACTTGAACAAATCGACGGACAACGGGAGGACAGTGACAGTGACAGTGACTTGGAGAAATGTGAGGGGAGAGAAAAAGGAAGAGATGTGCGCCCGGGAGGAAATGCGGCTTCTCCAGTGAGGAGGAGGCTGAGGGCTCTGGGCAGGGCAGCCCAGGGGGTGGCGCAGCCCCTCTCGGCCCTCTGCCCTGTGACACAGGGTGCTTCCACCAGCTGTTGGTGCCAGGAACAGGGGACGGGTGGTCCCTCTATACGCTCATCACGGCCTTGCAGTTCTCCGTGTCTCCGTGGTCGAGGGGTCCCCCTTCTCTGGGAGGTGTCCCGGGTTCTTCCCCTGTGCTGGCTCAGTGCCTGATTTCAAGCCCAGAGAGCTCAGGCTCTGCCTCTCACAGTGCCGTGCTGCTCTCGGCTTTGTGCTCCTTCAGGGCTGCTCAGTTCCTCCTTAGTCCACTACCAGGCTCACCCCCTACCCCCCAGTCTCTCTGCCTCAGCATTTCCAGCTCCGAGCTGCTGTCCCCTCCAACCTTTAGGGGTCCCTGGAATCTTGCTCTTAGACCCAAGCAGACAGTGGGGTGAGCCGGGCTGGGGGGCATCATCCCTCCTTCGCCTGGGTCCCTCTCTCCACTATGTCCCCCCCTTCCTGTCCGTCCACTCACCCCCTGTGTCCCTCTTCATCTTCCTCTGCCTCCATACCCTCAGGCCTCCCCACCGTTCACTGCTGTCCCAGTGTCCCGAGAGGTCAGCTGCTGTGTGGCCGCGGGGCTGGGGTCCATCGATGCTGGGCTGGATTCTCAGCATTGGGTCCTGGCTGGCCTCTCGCTGTGTGCACTCCTATAGTGGGGGGCCGGGGGAGGTGCTTGTGGGGTCTCCTGGGAAGGGCCCCGATCCTGCCCTGGTCCCAGCTCCCAAGGGGTGCCACGGTGAGTCCCAGGAGGAAGCAGAGGGAGGACGACAGGAGACAGAACCTGCTTCCGTGTCTCCACCGCCCCCATCACCACGTGCTTGGCCCTGAGGGTCTCTCCGGACTCCCAGGGCTGCTCCTCAGATCTCAACAGCACTCGGGGTACCTGTGGCCCTGGCTGCTCCCCCTGGGCTTCAAAAGGCAGCCAAGTTCCAGCTTCCCGCCCCCCTGGGCCTCTTGAGACCTGACGGCCTCACCTCTCCCTGGCTTGTCCCGGCAGGCCCGAGACCCCCACCCTGTCCTTGCTCTGCTGTGCCCCTCAGTGGCACGTGGCTGCAGCTGACATGGGAGAGGTCGGCGAGGGACCCTGGAGACTTGGAACCCACCGGCCCAGCCTCCCCACCTGCTGAGCCAGGAAAACAGTTAAGTAGTCGGATGGGAACGGGCTGAACCTCCTCGTCACAGCTGCCGCCCCCCTCGCAATCATCCGTGCTTACTTGTCCTCAGCGCTTGTGACTTTTTCTCGCCTCTTTAATCTCCTGACCCCCTCCATGGTTTCCCTGTGGCGTGCGGCTGCTCAGAAATTGAGGACAGTTTCCGGAGTCTGTCCTGGGGTCGCTGCTGAGGCTGGGGGTGGCTGTGGGCAGGGCCTTCCCAGAAGCTGCAGCCTCGAATAGAGGCGGCCTTTGCAAGGCGACTCTGGCAGGCCAGACACAGGATGGGCCGTGGGCTCGATGGGCCGCCCCCTGTTCCCGGGGGTCTCCCGCCCAGGGTAAAGGGGCCTGAGTCACCCTGGCGCAGACGTGGTGCCTCTGTGGGCAGGGCAGCACCAGTGGCCACAGGGCACGTGTCTGCTCGTGTTTGCTGGTGACAGGCCTGGCTCAGGCCAGGAAATAGGAAACCGATCGGAAGGGTGCAGGGAGACCTTTTTGGGGCAGCATGTTTTCCTCTTGGATTTGCAATCAAGAAGGACAAAGAGAGCTGGGGGTGGGTGGGTTGTGGCAGGACAGGGAGGACGAGGAGGTCTCCCAGTCGGTCACCCCTCCAACTTCTCCCTCTTCTCTCTCCTGATGTGCTGTCACCTGGGGTTGTCCTTAACTCTGAGCTCCAGGCCCCTGTGCCCCAGAGTGGAGATTGCTCATGGCATTCCCCAGAGTTTGCGGGAGAGATGGGAACGTCAGGGTGAGGGGGACACCCACGGGAGGGGACAAGTGGTGGCACTTGGTGGAAGGGCCAGTGCTCGCCAGGGGTCTCTGCTGCTCACCTGCGGGTGCCCGTGAGGAGGTGCAGGCCCAGGTTCCTGTACAGATGCGGCGGGTCCTGAGTCTGTGCCACCCCAGTGGGCCCTGCCAGGTTGGAAGGGCCACCCGCGGGCCGCAGTGTGTCGGAGGGGGCTGGGGCCACTGTTCAGCTCCAGGGGCTGTTCCGGGGCCCCCCGCTGAGTGGGTGCGTGAGCTCTGGTGGAGAAAGAAGCAACTGAAGGTTTCGGGGTCACTGCACGCCTCTTGGGCTTGACGCGGTTCCCTAGGAAGCCTCCAGCGTCCTGGTGGACAAGCACCTGAGTGACCGTCGACTCAGCTTCTTCAGCTTCGGGGCCTGTGAGTTAGCCACAAGAGTTGCTTCTTTTTTGTTTGTTTTTGGGTCACGGCTGTTGTACTCATGGCTTACTCCTGGCTCTGTGCTCCTGGGGTTACTCCTGGTGGTGCTCAGGTAACTGTATGTGGTGCTGGGGTCATACCTGGGTCAGCCGTGTGCAAGGCAAGTGCCGTACCCACTGTATTATCTCTTCAGCCCTCTTTCTCTATAATTTGGAGAAAGGAAATTTATATATTTAAAAAAATTCATTCTATCCCAGAGAGGCAAAAATGTGTAGCCGAAGTGACATCTGCACTTGTTTGTTCATTGCAGCACTCTTTACAGTAGCCAGAAACTGGAAGAGACCTGAGTGCCCAAGAACAGATGACTGGTTAAAGAAACTTTGGTACATCTACACAATGGAGTACTATGTAGCTGTTAGAAAAGATGAAGTCATGAACTTTACATACAAGTGGTACAATATGGAAAGTATCATGCTAAGCGAAATGAGTCAGAAAGAGAGGGATAGACATAGAAAGATTGCATTTCTCTGGGGGATATAAAATAACAAAATATGAGATTAATACCCAAGAATAGCTGAGATCAACACCAGGAGGATTACTCCATAGCCTAGAGGCCAGCCGGGTATTCTAGGGGAGGGGACAGTTCAGATAGAGAAGGGAGCACCAAATGGAGGGTGTTTGGAGGATCCTCCCAGGAGGGGAGATGCAGGTTGAAAGTAGACTGGACTGAACATGTTTGCCACTCAATGCCTCTTTTGCTGATCACAACACCCCAAAGGAGAGAGTGAACAAAGGGGAATGCCCTGCCACAGTGGCAGGGGGGGATGGGGGGGATGGGGAGGGGAGGGATATTATCCTGGTGGTGGAAGATGGGCACTGGTGGAGGGATGGGTGTTTGAGCATGGTGTGACCGAGATCCAAGCACAAAAATTTGTAAATCTACAACTGTACCTCATGGTGTTTCACTAATAAAAAAAAAATTCATTCTATGTATTCATAGCACAGAGGTAGGGTGTTTGCCTTGCGCACAGCCAGCCTGTCCGAGCCGGGTTCAATTCCTCTTCCCCTCTTGGAGGAGCCTGGCAAGCTACCGAGAGTATCTCGCCCGCACGGCAAAGCCTGGCAAGCTACCCGTGATGTATTCAATATGCCAAACACAGTAACAATAAGTCTCAAAATGGAGACGTTACTGGGCCCACTTGAGCAAACCCACGAACAACGGGAGGACAGTGTTTTTGTTTGTTTTCTATTCAGTCTCTGCACTGCTTTGCGAGCTCGGACGTTAGCTTGTGGTTGCCTGAGGCATGCGCCAAACCACGCTGGTGAATTAGTTCAAGAGTTTTCGAAGATAGGCGATTTTTTGTGGCTATCTCTCTCTTGGCGTTCCTCGCACATTCATGGAGGTGCTGAACCAGTCGATCGTATTCCTCGTCAATGTTGTCAACAATGGCATCTTCCCATGTTGTCGCAATAGTACCAAAGAGTTCCCAGTTGGTGGTCATTCTGGGAGTTCTCTTTTTGAACTTTGCAGCCCTTTCTCCCCGCTCTGTGAAGTAGAATTTTGCACGAAGGAGATGGTGGTCCGATCCCGTTCGAAATTTTGGGACAACAGCGACATCAGTCAGGCAAAACCGTCGATTGAATATGATGTGGTCTATTTCATTGTGGAATCATCCACCGGGAGACTCCCATGTCCATCGTTTAGATTCTGCCTTCTGGAACTGTGAGTAACCATGAATGGTCTTGGTCGACATGATGAACTCAGACAGTCTCTCACCCTGTTCGTTCCATTCTAGGCCATGGGTCCCGATGTGAAGTTCTTCGGCTGATCTTCTTGGTCCTATCTTGGCATTAAAATCATTGACAATGATCTTGTAGAAGGTGTGGTCTTCTTTATAGAACTTCTCTAGCTCCATGTAGAACTTCTCGATTTCTCTTTCATCATAATGAGATGTTGGTGCGTAGACAACGAAGATAGAAACTGCAGGCAGTGAGCCACATCTATTCAAATGTAAACGTCCGATTCGGGTTGTTAGGCATTCGAATGAATCAATGCTCTTGGCCAAGTTTGTGTTGACAAGGACACCGACGCCTCCAACACCTCTTTTATCGCATGTTCTGAGGAACAATTCTTCTCCAGTGTCGAAAACGGCATGGTGAGATTCGTGCCTTCTTGTCTCGGTCAGACCAATGATGTCGTACTTGATCATTTGCGCTTGTACCATCAGGTCCTCGATGGATGCATCTGATGCTAGCGTACGTGCATTGAAAGTACAGACGATCATTTTTGTCTTCCTTCGTTGTGGCAGCCTAGGTCGGCCTTGAGATTTTGTCAGCCTCTCCTTTCTCATCCTTCTCAGTGCTGCCATGTCGGTGAAGCCTTCAAGGTCAGGTGAATGAGACCAGTTGTAGTTACTGGTTTTGGCATATCGAATACACATGCAATCAAGGAAGACCTCAAAGAGAGAAGAGCAGAAGTACTGGTAGATGCGGCAGAAGCCGGGAAAAGTATTCGTAACGCCCGCCTGTCCTTCGCCAACTATAAGACCAAGATGACTGCCCTCCGACGTCCTGATGGATCCATCACATCCTCCAGAACGGCAATGGAGAAGATTATCCATGACTTCTACTCAGATCTCTTCGATAGCCATGTCTACTTGCCGACATACCAAATTCCACAGGATGGATATGTCGTTCCCAACGTTCTCCCTTCCAAAATCCGACATGCCATTTCGTCGGTAAAGAAACAAACAGCACCCGGCCCAGACAAGGTCAGATCTGAACACCTGAAGAACCTGCCGTCAGTACTCATCAATACACTGGCTCGGTTCTTCACTCGCTACCTGTCTGAATGCAAGGTTCCGTCCCAATGGAAAACCAGCAGGACCGTACTACTGTTCAAGAAGGGAGACATCCATGACATTGGCAACAATCGCCCGATCTGCCTATTGTCTGTCATCTACAAGTTGTTCACTCGAGTCATCCTAAATAGGATTGGCAGAACACTAGATGAAGGACAACCATGCGAGCAAGCAGGGTTCCGCAAAGGATTCAGCACCATCGACCATATCCACACGATAACCAAGCTCATTGAGGTTTCTTGGGAGTTCAAGATGCCGCTCTGTTTAACGTTCATTGATTTAAAGAAGGCCTTTGATTCTGTTGAGACGGAAGCGGTCATTGAAGCCCTAGCCAATCAGGGCATTCAAGCCCAATACATCAGGATCCTCTGTGAGCTGTATTGCGGATTCACTACCAGGATCTCACCATTCTACAAAGAAGTGATCGTTGATGTCAAGAGAGGGGTGCGGCAGGGTGATACCATTTCACCGAAACTCTACAGTGCCACCCTCGAGAACATCATGCGACGACTGGAATGGGAAAGAATGGGAGTGAAGATAGACGGTCGGCAACTACACCACCTCCGCTTTGCTGATGACATTGTTTTAATAACACCAAACATCAGCCAAGCGGCACAAATGCTGGCCGACTTTGACCGTGAGTGTGGAAAGGTAGGACTACAGCTGAATCTTACGAAGACAATGTTTATGAGAAACAGCCTCGTTCCTGACGCCCCATTCACTCTCAATGGAACGACCATCTCCGAATGCAACAGCTATGTGTACCTAGGTCGAGAGGTCAACATGACAAATGACCTGGCACCCGAGCTGCTCAGGAGGAAGAGAGCGGCTTGGAACGCTTTCAAGAACGTCGAAGAAATAGCTAAGAGGACAAAGAACCTCCGGCTCTGGGCACATCTCTTTGATTCCACTGTTCTTCCTGCATTAACATATGCCTCAGAGACCTGGGCCCTACACAAACAAGATGAGAACGCCATTCAGGTCTCCCAAAGAAGAATAGAAAGAGCTATGCTTGGAATATCACGTTTCACTCAAATGAGAGAACGAATCCGGAGTTCTGACATCCATCGACGATCAAGGATCAGGGACGCTGTCTCATTTGCCAAGGTGTCGAAAATCAGATGGGCTGGTCACGTAATGAGATTTAAAGACGACCGTTGGACTAGAGCTGTTACTGATTGGATTCCACGGGATGTCAAAAGACCGCGTGGCCGCCCACCTACTATATGGTCAGACTTCTTCGTCAAGATCATGAACGATCGGTTTGAGGCCCTTCATGTTCCCGGAGCGAACAGATGTCATTGGGCTACACTAGCACGCGACAGGGACAAATGGAGACGTTACTGGCGCCCGCTCGAGCAAATCGACGACTAACAGGAAGTTAAGTGATTAAGTGAAGTATTCAGTCAATGGTGTGCAGTATTACGGGATTTGGGGGGCACTGTTAACCCCTAGATGCTAAGTCTCATTGCAGCCCCACACGGCCAGCATGAACTGGTTCAGACACCACTTACAGTTCCTTTGGGGCCTGTGAGTTAGCCACAAGAGTTGCTTCTTTTTTTCATCCCTTCCTCTTCTCAGTCAACATTGTTTTTCCTCCATGAGACTTTTCACATTTGAAATTTTTGTTACTTAGCAATTTGGAAAAAGGAACGAGATGAATTCTGCATGGCTGCCTTCTCTCCCAGTGCTTCTCTTGTGTGGCTGGAGGAACGGGCCACAGTATTGATGGTGAGTGCCACCAGCAACTTAGGACGAGAACCAGCCTCTGCTGGTGAGGGGAAGACCAGGAGGTCTGGCGAAGCCATAGGGGAGCAAAGATACACCCAGGTTTCAGCAGGATGCATCTCCCTACACGAGACCCATTTGGCATTACCCACTGCTGCCTTTGCAGAGATGGGCTGAATCACTGACCAGAGTCAAGGAAGGCTCCAAAGTGGAGGAATCCATTGGAAAGGGCTCAGACTGGCCCAAGAAAGAAAGGGAGAGAGGCAAAAGAAGGAGAATGAGGAGTTGAGATTGTCTGTGAGAGCTTAGGTAGAAAGCCAAGGATGAACCAGAAAGAATCGGAGCTGGCTGGGTATGGAACGGTTGGGAAGGAAAAGAAGGCAGGGAAAAGAGATCTTCGGAAGAGCCGGTCCTGGTTCCAGACGGATCACCTTGCGTCTTTGGAGATCCAAGTCCTTGGCTTTCCCAGAAGTTTAATCCTGAGGTGCTGGCTGACGTCTGTCATTCAGGCTCACTGGGTGGCACTGGGCAGAGGTGGAGTGTTGATGGCTTTTCAGAGCATGGGGGTGGGGAGGGAGAGGCAGCAAGGCAGCCTGGGGAAGGGGCATGGCAGGGGCACCCCACACTCACAGCCATCCGAGGAGCAGATGAAGATACAACTCAGAGAAAGAGATGGGCTTGGCCCAGGGCACTGCATGTGGGTTTGAGCTCATTAAGTCCATAAGCCTCAGGAGGGAAAATCTGCAACTGAAGCCTGAGCCTGTCATGCCCACTCTGCGGCTGCCGCTTCCTTCCCCTCTGACTGGCAGTTTTCACTTGTAGGTGCTTTAAATAGAAGTGCGGAGGGTTCACAACTGCCCCATTGGCTCTGGGTGCCCGGGCAGAGAGCTCGCTCCAAAGGGGGCAGTGAAAGGAATTTCTCTTCCTATGTTGTAGCCTCCCCCTCCCTCTTTTGGTTTTGGGACCACACCCAGTGGTGCTCAGGGCTCACTTCCTGTCTCTGCGCTCAGGGATCACTCCTGGAGGGGCTCGGGGGACCCTCTGGGATGCCAGGGATGGAAACTGGGTCAGTGGCATGCAAAGCAAGTGCCCTACCCACTGTGCTGTCCATCCCCTTCTCTCTCTTTTATATTACAATAGGGTTAATATTTATGACTTTGAAGTACAATGTTCCTGTCCCTCCAAAGCGTCCCTCTTTCTCCTCTAGTCTGACTTCATTCCCTGTCACCTTCCTCGCACCCCTGGGTGATCTCGTGTCTGTCAGCCAAGGGTTTGTGGCCCTCCAATACTGCCTGTTCCCTTGTTCTCTACTAAAGATGAGTAAGATGATCTGGGATCTGTCTTATTTCACAGAACATGAAGTAAATTCCCTTTATGTTCATGCTCCATCCAGATTGCATCCTCCAGTCCCAACTGTGTTGCAGCCAACGACACTATCTCACAGTCCCGCGGTGCTCCCTTGTTTACCTATGCCCCGTCTTTATTTCTGCTTTATCCAAGTCTTCTTTATCCATTGATTGGTTGTCGGACATTTGGGTTGTTTTTGGATTCTGGCACTTGTGCTAAGTGCAGCTGTGAAGGTAGGGGTGCCTGTCACTTTTCAGGTGTTTTTTCCTGGCTCGGGAGTAGATGCTGAGAAGTGGAGTCACCCTACTTGTGGAGACCCTGTAACTGCCCGGCGCTTTGTCGGTGGGTCTGAAACCCAGGCGGGTTGCTCAGTAAGTTTGGTTCCATGGGCTGACTTGGTCAGAGTGATCAAATGCTTGGTTTGTCCGACCTCCAAATTCCATGTAACAGAATGTACTTTGAAATGGGGCAAGAATTCAGTAATATCTTGAGGCCATACTTCTCGGCCAGCAAAATGAAAGCTCATCTAATTTCCCTACTACTTCTGATGAGACTTAAAAGCAGGTGATTTTGTTTTTTTAAAACTATGCTTGATGGTTACAGTGAGGTTTGTTTTCTCAAAAAACAACCCCGAGACTATCCATAAAAAGCTACAGAAGAATGTACTACTTGTAGACATAATGTACATATGTACAGTTCTCTTTTTCTTCTTAGAAACTTCTGGGTTTTTAATGTTTTTGGAACAGTGACACTCACAATTGTTAATGAAATGTCTAAATTAGAGGGCTAGGCTGTTCTAAATGCATGGCTTTCTCACTACCTAATCTCTAAACACTGGAAGCAATAAAGAAACTGTTCCAAATACCTCTTTGTCATTGCCTGGAAATGTACATTTTCAAGAGATTGGCCAAAGGCAAAATCTTGGCTAATGATGGGGTAGGCTATTTTATCTACTTTTGCTAATAGTACAGTTCGCTATGATGTCATTGGCTTTTTACTTTGTCCAGGCATATATTTATTTATTATCCACCTCCCTATAAAAAAAAGTAATGTTATTTGGCATCAGTTCCACCATAAATACAGATTTAAACATAGACAAAGAAATCACAAAGCATTTCTGGCTCAAATAACTGAGACAACCTTATAGCTCAATATTTAGATTATATTAACAAATTAGAATCAGCGTAAAAATAAAAAGCTAAAGTTTAATGTTTTTAATAATAAAATACTTTATTCAAACACCATGGTTTCCAAAGTTGTTTATAATATACTTGTATGGCCTTTTGATGTTTGAACATCAATCCCACCACTAGTGTGACTTTCCCTGTACCACTATTTCTATTTTCCAAAACATCCCCCAACTTTGCCCCAAGCCTTAACAGGCACACAATAATTTATAACAAATAATTTATAAACAAAGTTTTTATGAGGGATTAAAATTTTTTCTAATTAAATCACTACCCACTGTGTCCAAAGTATAGAAAGTATACAAAGGGTTGAGTTTCCCTCACTGCCCTGAGCAGAGCCCCGGCAACCGAAGACCTCCATAACGAGCCACCACCATGCTGAGACCACTCTCCACACACATGAAGGTAGAGGAAAAAAAGGCATGCGGGTTCCAGGGCTGAGATCTCCAAGCCTGCTCGGTTGGGGGCTGAGCATCCTCCACCCAGATCCTCCATCTTCCAGTAGGCAGGGATCATATCCACCAACTGTCCCCCCAGTGCTGTGTAATCCCATCAACAGCCAAGACCCAGAGACTATGAAACCCAGCTCCCGGAAGCGCGCGGCTTCATTTGCGGCTGCACAACATCTTATCATTTCATTTTTACTTTGGACAACCTGGCAGGCTACTGAATGTAACTTGCCCACACGGCAGAGTCTGGCAAACTCCCCGTGGCGTACCTAATATGCCAAATACCAGTAACAATGATGGTTCTCATTCTCCTAACCCTGAAAGAGACTTGAATATGGTACTTTTTAAAATCTCAGGGATAGGGCAAAGGAGACGTTACTGGTGTCTGCTCGAGGCAATTGACGAACAACAGGATGATCATGATCGTAAATTAAATCACAGTGATTAATACAATTACAAAGTTGTTCATGATTGGGTTTCAGTCATACAATGTTCCAACACCCATCTCTTCACCGGTGTACATTTCCCACCACCAATGGTCCCAGTTATTGCTCCCCCTTGCTATTCTTGGGGGTTTGTTGTTTCATATGAATTTCAGGAGTATTTGATCTATTTCCTTGAAAAATGTCCTGGGTATTCTTATAGGGACTGCATTGAATCTGTATAATTCTCTGGGGAGGATTGTCATTTTGACAATGTTAATCCAATCCATGAGCAGGAGATATGCTTCCATTTTCTTGTGTCTTCTTTTATTGAAGTAGTGTTTTGCAGTTTTTTTTTTTTTTGCTTTTTGGGTCACACCCAGCAATGCACAGGGATTACTCCTGGCTCATACACTCAGGAATTACTCCTGGCGGTGCTCAGGGGACCAGATGGGATGCTGGGAATCGAACCTGGGTAGGCCGTGTGCAAGGTAAATGCCCTACCCACTGTGCTATCACTCCCTCCAGTCCTTTCCTTTGTATAGGTCCTTCACCTCTTTAGTAAAACTGATTCTAGTGTACTTGATTTTCTGAGTCATAATTGTGAATGGTATTGTTTCTCTAACATCTCTCTTTTCTTTTCCATTATTTGTATATTGGAAAACCATGGACTTCTGAGTATTGATTTTGTAACCTGCCACTCACTATGCAGCTTTATTGTTTCTGGCATCTTTTTCATGGAGTCTTTAGGATTCTCTAAGTGTAGTATCATGTCATCTGCAAATAGGGAGAGCTCGACTTCTTTCTTTTCTATCTGGATGCTGTTGATATCTTTATCTTGCCTAATTGCTATGGCAAGTACCGCTAGTACTATATTGAATAGAAGTGGCAAGAGTGGGTAACCTTGTCTTGTGCCTGATCTTAGTTTTTCTTATGGTGGATTTTCGAACCATGGAAAACCTCTTGGTAAGACTCAATGATCATTTTCTACCCAATATCCATTCTACCCTGCTTCTCAAGATTTTAAGTTTAAAAATAAAACTCTTTCTTCCATATTACATTGAGGGGTACCTATTGGCATGGTTTGGATAAATGAAATATAAGCAGAAAAATGCGGAAAATTCAGGGGTAGTTATGCATGTCTTTTTTTATCCAGTCCTTTCTTCTTCTTGTCTGGAACTTGGATGTGATTCTAGCAGTGCACAGCCATCTTGTAATTTGGAGGCGATAAGCCTTAGCACAGAGGTTCACATGTTTAGACGGTAGAGTGGACAGATAGTGAATGTGGTCCCTGATGACACACTTGAGCCACCTTATCGACATTGGCATACTGATTTTCCTGGACTCTAGTTTTAGAGATCTCAATCTTCGTAGGTGACTGCACCAGTTTTCTGTCAGTTGTAGAAGGTAATTGCTATTTGAATCTGCCAGCAATTGTTCTTTCTTCAGTAAATCAAGGAAGTAATCGATGAGCAGCTTCTATATTTGACCTGTCTAAGCAATCTGAGCAGCTTCTATATTTGACCTTTCTAGGTAAGTGTCGACCATTATCTGTAATCCTGGGTGTGATTTCTTTGTCTGGGTCCTGCACATCGCTGAGACTCTGTTCCTCTGGCCAGAGCCAACTAGAGTCTTTGGACTTCTTCAGAGTCTGGGCTTGGATTAGGTGCTCCCCAGAGCTCCGTATAATGGATAGTTGTAGTTTCAACATGCTAATGGCCTTACTGGACACCTGCAGTCGTTGCTATTTCATTAAGAGAAACATTCTATGGTTGATTATATATTGTCAGCTCAATTGTTTTATGGCACATCCCTAAATCATGCTCCATTTAATTTGCATATCATTTTTCTTCCTCAGTGTAATGATTATTTATGCATTCAATCTTTTATTTAATGTGTCCTCCTACTAACCCAAAGGGGCACAGAAGTTGAGAGGACATATATAATTGAAACATACTTATTGTGATTGAAACGAGTGCTTTCTTTCCACTTTAAATAAACTAACTAGAACCCTGGTAGTTATCACATCATCATTCTCATATCTTTCCTGTTTTGATTGTTTTTTTTTTGCTTTTTGGGTCACACCTGGTGATGCTCAGGGGTTACTCCTGGCTCTGCACTCAGGAATGACTCCTGGCGGTGCCTGGGGGACCATATGGAATGCTGGGAATCGAACCTGGGCCGGCCGCGTGCAAGGCAAACACCCTACCCACTGTGCTATCACTCCAGCCCCCCTGTTTTGAATTTTAAAACCTTTGAGATCATGTTGTTGGAAGTGGGTGTCTTGAAAATGCAAAGGAATATACTTTACATAACAGGACATTTTGTTTTGGGGTAAACCATCACAATATGAAATCAAATCTAAGGTCCTTTCCTTGTTTTAGCGTGTGGGGGTTTCTCTGTTAAGTCTCTGTGCAGGGGAAGGTGGGCTTCCCTCAGAATACTCATGCAGTCCCCACAGCAGGTTAATAAGGGAGTTGGGGGATGGGAGAGGGGTGGATTTGCTTTCAGGGTCAAGGGAGTTACTCTTTCCCCTAGGCACTGGGCAAAAAGGAACGGGACAGTCCAAGGGCTGCGCAAATGAGGATGTGTCTGGAGCCCAGCTGATGGAGACACCAAGAGCGTTTTTCTATCACTGCATTGTTGAGTTACTTCACAGACCTGCCGACTCATACTTGCCTTTCCAAAGCTTGCTGTTGCCTGTTTTTAGCACAGAACTGTGGCTATGTCAGTCTATATGTTCAGGCCATCGAGGAGAACTCCTATACTCAGGGCTAGTCACCCGGCCACTGAGCGGATACAGCAAACAGACATCTGCTCTCTTCCGGTTCTCCCTGCACGTCTTCGTGACCAGTCAGTGGACACGCTGCCCTGTGCAAGGTCCCTGTCTCCCAGGCCCCCAGCACTCATCTGCTGCTGAGACAGACTCTCTTGCAGACACAGGGCTGGAGATCAATGACTGCTTTTAAAAAGATTTGTCTTTCCAGAAGTGGGAGAAGAGCAACAAAAGGAGCTATCATCTTATTGACGAAAAGTTTTCATGGCAGTAAATTTTTTATAGCCCCGAAAGTCAATGTCTTTGAAGTAGGAAGTTCTGTAGCTGGTTTCCTGGGAAGACACGGAGGTTTTAATTAATATTCATAACAATTGATATGTATAATTCTGGTCACTGGAGGACGACTCCTGCTTCCCATTGATGCAATAGAAATAGATTGAGGACAAGGAAAAAGTAATTAACAACCAAATATGAGGGTCATAAAGTTAAATTATTCCCTCGTTCATAGTAAGTTCTACATAGAGGCAGAATTATTTCCTGAGAGTCAGGCAATACTGAATGGCATGTTTTCCCTCTTCTCTAAATTGTGTATTTAATTTTTTCTTGAACACAGATGACTTTGGGTGAAACAAGGATAATTAAATGTGGAACAGATCATGCCGGAGCGTTGCGTGGATTTGAGGCATAAACGCAATACAATAACAGGCAGAAGACAAACGCAGCTTCATTTATGTTTCTGGCTTCTGCCGTGCAGAGTGTTAGTTAAACATAGAAATCAGAAGCGTTTTGGTGTTGAAGCTTGTCACAATGAAAGCCTCATTCCGATTCTCTAGCACTGACTTAATTGGTGAAAATCGACAAGGTATTTGTCTGTTTATAGCCGGTTAATAAACACACATTCAGTTCTGTGTAGTTGGGCTCCGCATAGCTGGAGAGCACCTGATTGGCTGATGGAGTGGATGGTTCTGGAAACCTGTTGTTATACCCAGTGGAGCTGGGGAAAGAGCAGGTGGTGCCGGGGTCCACCCAGGGCTCATGGGGACAGGCTCTGCCCTTAAGCCACATCCCGGCCCTGTGTTTAATAATTACGTTTCCTACGTCCTCCACGTAGAGTCAGGAGGTATGGGGGCCCCTTCCAGGGAGTTCTCAGCCTGCCAGGTCGGGGTGGCTCACTGTAGGGACCAAGGATGCAGGAGCTGCATAGGCCCCGCTGGGCTGGGATACCCCTGGGGATACTCTTGGGGGTCTCTAGGGCTGCACCCAGGGAGGCCAAGCAGCAAACAGGGGTGGAGCCCCC